>NW_006921662.1:8397609-8398171 GCF_000298275.1 Orycteropus afer afer
TTTTGGTTGTATGTGTGTTAGCATATCATGTTAGGCACAAATATGACTCTATAATTGTCCTTATTTAGAGATTATATATGGTTAAGAAGATGTGTGCAACTGCCAAGTTGACAAAGGGTAGACTGTGATAGCTGGAACTGCGTGTCAACTTGGCTGGACACCAGTTCTGTGTGGTTGTTCCCATGATGGGATCGGGTGACTGTGTTCTGAGTGGCCAATCTGTTCAGGGGGAGTTTCCCTAGGGGTATGGCTGGCTTCCAGGATACCCAGGGACATGCTGGGAAGGGAGACATTCTTCTGTGGATCAGGATTCTGTTGTGCTGCCTACAACTGTCCTTGAGTGAGCAGTCCACCATTCAGCCTGGAGATCTTGGATTCGTCATTCGTTGGAGTCAACAGCCAGTGTACTGCCTGCCAGCCTTGAGCATCTTGGCCCCTGCGGGTGCAAAAGCTAAGAAAAGCCTCCAGCCTGACGTTTGCTATAGGAAATTTGGACTTGCTGGCTTCTATACGTTTGTGAGCCATTTTCCTAAGATAAATTTCTCTCTCTCTTTATATATAT
>NW_006921662.1:8399873-8412469 GCF_000298275.1 Orycteropus afer afer
CCCATCAGCATTTTTAAGGATATGGAAAAACCAATCACTAGCATTATATGGAAAGGAAAGAGACCTCGAATAAGCAAAGCTCTATTGAAGAAGAAGAACAAAGTAAGACATCTCACACTCCCAGATCTCAAAACCTACTATACAGCCACAATAGTCAAAACAGCCTGTTACTGGTACAATGACAGACATGTAGACCTGTGGAACAGAATTGAGAACCCAGAAATAGATCTATTGACCTATGGTCAGCTGATTTTTGAGAAAGGGGTGAAATCCATTAAATGGACAAAATGTTGTCTCTTTAACAGATGGTGCTGGCAAAACTGGATATCCATTTGCAAAAAAATTAGACATGATCCATACCTCACAGCATACATAAAAACTAACTTCAAATGGATCAGACTTAAATGTATAAGCTAAAACTATAAAGCCCCTCAAGGAAAAAATAGGGGCAAATTTAGAAGTCCTAATTTGTGGCATAAATAGACTGTCAAGCATAACCTAAAGTGCACAAACAGCAAAAGAGAAACTAGATTGAGACCTTCTAAAAATTAAATTTTTATGTGCTTCCAAAGACTTCTCCAAAAGAGTCAAAAGAGATTCTACAGATTGGGAAAAAATATTTGGCAATGATATACCTGACAAGGGACTTATCTCTAAAATTTATAGAAAACTCCAACACCTCAACAACAAAAAGATTAACAATCTAATTAAAAAATGGGCAGAAGACATGAATAGATACTTAACCAAAGAACATATGGAGGTGGCCCACAAACACATGAAGAAATCTTCATGATCGTTAGCCATTAAAGAGATGCAAATCAACACAAAAATGAGATACCATCTTGGCCCAGCACTAATAGCAAAGTTCAACAAGATAGAAAATAACAAATGCTGGCGAGGATGTGGAGAGATTGGGACTCTCATACACTGCTTGTGAGACTGTAAAATGCTACAACCACTGTGGAAAGCAGTATGGTGACTCCTTTAAGAGTTGGAAATAGAAATTCCATTTGATCCAGCAATCCCATTACTAGATATATATCCTAAAGAAATGAGAGCCAAGACAAGAATAGATATACACACATCCATATTCGTTGTAACAGTATTTACAATAGCAAAGAGATGGCAACAATTTAAGTTCCCATCAACAGAAGAATGGATAACCAATCTATGGTACATACACACAATGGAATACTATGCAACACTAAAGAATAATGTACAATCTGCAAAACACATCATAACATGGATGAACTTGGAGGACATTATGCTGAGTGAAATAAGTCAATTGCAGAAGGACAAATATTGTATTAGTTCACTATTGTAAAAAGTCAGAGAAAGGTTTATATATGGAAGGAAACTTTCTTTGTTGGTTACCAGGGATGGAAGGGGAGGGAACACTGCTAGATAGGTAGAGATAAGCATTGATTGGGGTGAAGGGAAGGGCAATTGTGATAGTTGGAGCTGTGTGTCAACTTGCCTGGACCACAATTCTGTGTGGTTTAAGCAATTGTGATGTGGGTTATTCCCATAATGGGATTGGATATATATTTTTTGAGGAGCCAACCCATTGAAAGAGAGTTTCCCTAGGGGTGTGGCTTACTTTCAATATATTTATGGAATCCTTGGAAAAGAGACACTCTTCTGGGATCGGATCCTGTTGTGGCACCTGCAACTGTCTGTGAACGAACAATCCACCATTTGGCCTGGAGATCTTGGATTCATCATTCGTTAGAGTCAACAGCCAGTATACTACCTGCCAACCTTGAGCTCATCAGCCCCTGCAGCTACAGTGGGGAAAAGCCTCCAGCCTGACGTTTGATCCAAGAACTTGGGACTTGCCAGCTCCTATAAGTGTGTGAGCCATTTTCCTAAGATAAATTTCTCTTTCTCTATATGTATATATAAGCTTTACTGGTTTTGCTTCTCTAGAGAACCCAGCCTAACACAGCAATGTACCAAAAGTGAGTGATCAACATGGTGGCATTGAGGAAAAGGAAGACATAGAGAGGTGCATGGCAGGTAGAGGAAACAAAGATGAACCCTTTTGCATGTACAGTACTGCATTGTCAGTGATGGCAAACATTGATCTACGGGTGGATTTGTGAATGGGCTGAATGATCAGGTATGTCTAGGCAGGGAGGAGTTTGCCCATGACCATATATAGGTTTGGCAGATGATATTTCTATAAGCATATTTGTATGTGCTATAAGAATGGCTGGATGTACAATACAGCTGACAATGGACAAGGTTGTAGTGGCTTCTTGGCCATAGCCAGCTACCCTGAGGGAGCAAGCAGTTGGACCTGTGTGCTTAGGACCATGGTTGCAGGAGACATCAAACTCAATTGCCAAAACATACTACACAAAAACATTATTCTACATCCTACTTTGGTGAGTAGTTACTGGGGTCTTAAAAGCTTGCAAGTGGCCATCTAGATGCAACAGTGGGTCTCTCCTCACCCAGACCAAAGGAGAATGAAGAAAACCAAAGATGCATGGAGACAATTATTCCAAGGGACTAGTAGACCATGTGATCCTCAGCCTATATGACCATGAGTCCAGAAGAACTACATTGTGCCTGGCTACCACTGTCAATCGCTCAGAAAAGGATCAGTGTAGGAGATACTGGACAGAATGGAGAACAATGTGGAATAAAACTCGAAATCATAAAAAAAAAAAAAAAAGACCAGTTGTATTGGTCTGATAGAGCCTGGTGGGACCCCTGAGACTATGGCCCCTAGTTAAGCTTCAAGTCTGGAACTGAACTCACTTCTGTAGCTTCCAGCCAAACAATAGACAGGCATATGAGGTGAACATTTAAATCAGGTAGATACACTCCTTTGAGCAATCAATCAGGGGAGAACAGAAGGGCGGTGTTTGCGCAGGAAAATAGCTCAGTGAGTGGCAGGAGTGCATGGGAGGGAAGGACTGAGGGAAGAGGTCACTACAGGGAGGAAGTGGGGAAAGAGCTGTTACATTGTGGGGACCACAGTCAATGTCATGAAACAAGATGTGTATGAACTGCTGTATGGAAAATTAATTTGCTCTGTAAACTTTCACCCAAATCACAATACATGTTTTTTTTTTTTAAATTACCCAAGTGACTTCCAGCCAAACAATAGACAGACAGGTGTATAGGGTGAATATTTACATTAGGTGGCTATACTCCTTAGAATGATCAATCATGGGAGAACAGAAGGGTAGTATTTGCACAGAGAGGTAGCTCAAGAGTCAGGAATGCATAGGAAAGAAGAACACAGGAAAGAGGTAATTTCAAGGAGGAAGTGGGAAGAGAGATGTTACATTGTGGAGACTGTGGTCAATGTCATGAAATAAAGTGTGTATGAACTGCTGTGTAGAAAATGAATTTGCTCTATAAACTTTCACCCAAATCACAATAAAAATTGAACAACAACAACAGCAAATGCCCAAGTAGGGCAGAGGCCAGGCTGAAAGGCTAAGGCCCACAGAGAGGCATGGATGAGGTCATGGCCAAAGGAAGGCTGTCCTGATTGACAAATTGTATCCTGAGTGTTCCCAAGCCTGAACTGTAATCCCTAATAAACCGTAATCATGAGTATTGTGTGTGAGTTCTATGTGGACACTGCAGCAAACTATTGATCCAAGCAGAAAAGTAGTGAGTGTCATGGGAGAGATGATTGGTGTCAAAATTGGTGAGAAAAAAAAAAAGTTGGAGGGTGGTGGCATGTTTGACTTCTGCCTCACAATAATCAGCCTCGGGCTGCTGATGGTAACTTTGTCTCCCGCTCGTGAAGTTAAATGAAGTCAGAGGAGAACGCCACTCCCACATCCTTTTTGTTCCATCTAAGATAAAACAATTCATTTATATTTGTCTGGAACAACAAAAGAACAGAAAGACCTTGATTCAAAAGAAGAATTAGACAATATGTCTAAACAGTCCTAGAAATATCATGAGACTAGAAGAACTAGATGGTAACCAATTACACAAACTGATTTTTTGATCAATGTTTCTATAGAAGAATCCTGACCAAAAGGGGGGAATGTAAATTAAAATTAAATTCCTCACAGATTTCAGACTTGCTGGAACCTCTGAGAGCATTAGTCCATGAATCATTACCCTGACACGCCTTAACCTTAGCACTCAAAACCACAAAAGTTTTCCATAACCAAATCACATTCCTGGGTGGTTGATTAGTAAAATGAATTGCTTTCCCAAGAGAGACAGGTAATTTATTGTTCTGTACCTAGTTATTTGTAATCTATATCTACACTGACTTTGATTATAAAAACTTGTGCAGAACCCTCTCTTCAAGGGCATTCTCAACTTTGAGTGGAGAGTCCTTCCCCAGTTTTCAAATTGTGATAAGAATAAACTTCAATCATTTTTCTTAAAATTTAACTCTATCTTTTATTAATTTTGACAAAATAAATCTAGAAGGCAATACACCCAAAATATTAAAGATTATCTGTGTGAGATGAGAACATGTTGTTGTTGTTGTTATGTGCCGTCGAGTCAAACCCGACTCATAGCGACCCCTCCTTGGGTTTCCGAGGCAGTATCACTATGGAAGTAGGATTGCCCAACCTTCCTTCCGAGGAGTGAATGGTGGGTTTGAACCGCCAGCCGTCTGGTTAGCAGGCAAGTGTCTTAGCCACTATGCTGAGAACATGGAGATATTTATTTTCTTCTTCATACTTTTCTATCATTTCACATTTTTCTTCAATGAACATATCTTTATAATAATAATAATAAAGTGAGGTGTATGTGTGTGCATATATGTATGTTTGTGTATGTATATAAGACAGGCTTTATGATGTGTTCCTACTGCCTGCAGAAAGAAGCCCAAACTCTATGGTCAATGTTCAGTCCACCCACCTCCTTCTCTTAGCTATCTACCACACCCCCCATTTCTATGCAAACATATTTGTGTCTCCTGTCCTGCTTCACCTCTTTTACCCCTAGTACCTTTGTTCAGGAAATTTCTTCTAGCTGGAACTTCTTTACCATCTCTCTAATAGTATCCAATCCTCCTTCAAAAGGACCATCTCAAATTTTCCCTGTATCCCCCACCACAGCTCTGTTTCCATCTTACAGATCCCTTCTTTCCAATGTGGTTTTCTTCTGTTTCTGTTGGCTAGGTAGTACCTTGAGGCCAGAGTCTAGGTTAGATGGGCATCTGTACCTGTATAACAAATAGCAGATGCATAACAAAGTCCTAAGGTTGAGTTGAATTGGGTTGCAATTGGAGTCCATAGAGGCAGAGCTGATTGGAGAGTCCTGAGGGATACCTGACTCTCCTTCCTCCTCACATCTTCTATCTGAGGATGGTGAGAAATTCTGATGGTACCAGGGGTGGGTGATGCCCCTGAACTGTGGCACTGCTTACCCACAGGCTTGGGTTCTGCCAAGGACCTGTCAGTGAAGGGCATGTGCAGTGGAAATAACTGATTGGTGAGATTAGAAAGATAGGGGACTCAAGGCTTTCTGTCCTGGAGACAGGGGGGTAAGGTGTCCAACCATGTCAATTTCCCTGGGACTGAGAGGTTTCCCAGGATGCAGGACTTTTAATGCTAAAATCAGCTGAGTACCAGGTAAACCTGGACTCTGGCCACCTAGCAGGGAGTGAGCCCTGCCTGTGGGCCTCTGGTGCCTAGGCTGCTACCACATAGGGTCACATCTGCTGAGTCCTCAGCCTTTGTCCCTGCAGGGTGAGGCAGCCCTGCACCCAGGTCCTCAGAAAACCATACCTTGGGCCTGCGTTCTGAGTCTAGAACAGCATTTCTTTCTTAGAGCATTCCTTGTCCCTTCCCAACTGGAGATACCTCCATTATTCCAGGCCATTCCCAGCTAGGCTTTGCTTCCATGGGCATCCAGTTCCTCCCAGATCCCAGGACACCTCCCCACATCCTTTCCTATAGTTAGACTTCACCTTTGCATCAGGGTCTGACTCTATATTCTTCCTGAAGCCTCTTCCACTGACTGTTCCCTTCTCTACCCCAGTGTGGTACCCCTTTCCTCAGTGATTAATCCTTGCAACCATTCATTCATTTATTGGCCCTTTTACAACAGTTTTCCAGCTAGCTTTGAGTCCACCACTGCCGTATTCCTTGAGGGATTGCTACTCAGGCGGTTGTACCTGACCATGATGGCTGCATCCCTTTCCAGTATAGGCATGGGGTGGGTGGCTGTGGCCTCTGGACTGGGATGAACCGCACTCCCAGTGGAGACAGGGCAGCCGAGCCAGAGCCATGGCCAGTATAGTGGTAGCAGTTGGACTGACCATTGTGGCTGCAGGATTTGCAGGCTGTTATGTTTTACAAGCCATGAAGCATGTGAAGCCTCAAGTAAAACAAGTTTTTCAAAGTCTGCCAAAATCTGCCTTCAGTGGTGGCTATTACAGAGGTGGATTTGAACCCAAAATGACAAAATGGGAAGCAGCATTAATACTGGGTGTAAGCCGTACTGCCAATGAAGGAAAAATCAGAGATGCTCATCGATAAATTATGATCTTAAATCACCCAGACAAGGAGGATCTCCTTACATAGCAGCCAAAATCAATGAAGCTAAAGATTTACTAGAAGGTCAAATTAAAAAATGAAGTAAATGTATGATGAATTTTAAAGTACATAGTAGTTTATGTTTAAAAAAAAAAAAAGAATTAAGCTGTTTGGTATTGTGTTAAAAGCACCTGCCTAGAGTCCCACTAAGGAGCTCTGGTGGCATAGAGCCTAAGGCATTTGACTGCTAACCAGAAAGCTGGCAGTTCAAACCCACCAACCACTCCATAGAAAGAACACTGAGCAATCTACTTCCATAAAGATTTACTGCCTTGGAAACCCAAAGAGGGTCATTATGAGTCGGAATAGACTTGATGGCCATGAGTTTGGTTTCTTGTTATTTTAGAGTCCCACTGACTGTGTCCTACCTCTACCATTTACTAGCTACTGTGTAACTCCAAACAAGTTTTTTAACCTCTCTGGACCTCTGCTTCTTAATTTAAACACAGAAGTCATAATAATAGTACCTACTTCACAGGATTGTTGGAGCATTGTGCAATTTAATAATTCTACAGTGCTTGGATCCATGCCTGGCACAAAGGAAGCACTAAGTACCATTTGTCACTATTATTATAATTAAGACCCTACTGTGTGCCACATACTCTAAGGCACTAGGAATATACAAAGACAAGTCAAGGAGCTGAACATCTTGTGGTATAGGCAGGCAAGTAAAGCAGCAATTACAATACAGGTGACTAATGGAGGAGCTATGGCCACATAAAGAAGAGAGTAGTAACTCAGCCTAGACTGAGGCAGAGACATCAGGAGGAGGCTTCCAGAGGTGGTGATGGGAGAACCAAGCCAACCATTCAAGGATGTGTAGGAGATTGCCAGGAAGTAAGAGGGGTGGGGTACAAAGATCTGGCAGTATGAGGCAGCCTTTGCCAGTCCTGGAATGGTTGAAGTTTATACACAGGGGCCCAGGCGTGGAGAGTGCAGAGATAGATACTAACTAAAGTCATGATGGAGGAGAATGGGCGCTTTCAAGGAACTTGGATTTCTTTTCATTGCTGTGGGGGAAGCCTCTAGAAGTTTTAAGCAGGAGAATGAACTGCACCATGGACTAAACACTCCAGTGGATTGTGGTAAGCTGACCATTTTTGGATGGAAAAGGTCAAATCGGGGCTCACTGGGCAGCTCTCAGCAGCCTGGAACACAGTCAGACTCACATTCCTGCCAGAGTCCTTGGGACTGCCCTGGTAGGGCAGCTGCCCAATGCGCCCATACACCCCCCAGTTCTGAGAAAGGCCAGACTTCAAGTTTATACCTTCACCCCTTCCTACTGCAATTCTAGCCCATGTACGCTAATCTGGCTCTTCCTGCTTGTCTTTATTGTCGATCTTGAAACAGGCCCTCTCTTGCCAAAGCCTTAGCTCTCAGCCCCAACTCACCCTGACCAGAGCAAGCTCTTCCCTCTCCCTTTGGCTCCTCCCCACAGTGGCCTCTGCAGATTCCCAGTTGCTGGGCTGGGACTTGCCCTGTCTCATTTTCCCATTGATGACTCATGTATCGGGTGAGGGTGAGGGTGAGGCTGGAGCTGCCAGAACAGGGGGAAAGATAGTCGCAACAGCCCCTCCCTGGCCTCACAGCGTCCTCAGAGCCAACTGAGCAAAGTTTTCCATCTCATGCATGTCTGCTGGCACTGTCAGGGCCTGTTTGTGCCCCCAGAGAGGCCTTGACCCTACTCTGTGGCCCTGCCAAACAGGCCTAAGGTGAGGACCTAAGCTCTGTCTTTGGAATTTGGAGTTCCCAGAGAAGTGAACACAGCCCTGGATCCAGAAAGGAGGGTCCCACAACCCCAGCAGAGAGGTCCTGGTGGGACAGCTACCCAAGGCACCCATGCATTCCCCAAAAGCCAGATTCTAAGATTATACGCTATAATGCCCTGTAGCTCTATCCTCACTCCTTCCTGCTGCAATTCCTGAGGGCTCTTGTAGCCCTCAGGAAGCTATAGGGCTCTTACAAATGGCAGTAAATAATCATCCTCATCTGAACAACAAAGGACTCTGGTGACACAATGGTTAAGCTGTTGGCTGCTAACTGAAAAGATGGCGTTTGAACTTCCCCAGTGGCTCTGCAGAAGAAAAGACCTGGCAATCCACTCCCATAGATTATAGCCTAGGAAACCCTATGGAGAAGTTCTACTCTGCCATATGGGGCCCCTATGAGTCAGAATTGACATGACAGCCCATGACAACAACTTCTCAACAACCACCACCTAGACTGAGGGCCCCTCTGTGCTAGGATCTCCAGGTGCAGCACACTCTCTGGAGGAGCTGGGACTCTCCTAGCAAACAGAGAAACTGAAGCTGGGGTTAGGCAAGAACTAAAACATTTTTGGAAGCAACAGGACTGGGTGTTTAGGAGAAGCAGGGAACGCCAGAAACCACAGCCAGCCTCCTCCACCCTACACCTGCCCCGTGCCCTTGACACTTGACTCTGACTATGCCCACTCCTCCAAAAAATTGCCCTTTGCAGCTAAGCCCCAGAATGAACTGTCCAAGCACAGTGTTAGGCAGGGGAGGTAGTGCCCATGTTCCATCTCATGAGCCAGTTCAGTCAGCATGAACTGGCATTTATTTAGCTCTCCACTAGGTTCTCGGCTTCCCAGGGGCAGGAATCAAGTCTTTTCATCTCCATATCCCCAACGCTGAGCACAGTGCCTGGCCCAAACAAGGTATTTAGTATGTTTGCTGAAAAAGTGAGCCCCATCTACCCACAAACACCCCCCCCCCATTTCTGGGTGCCTGGACAGCTCATTTCTTTCTTTATGACTGAATCCCCACCATCAGTTACCTTTGGATTTGATTACAAGAGCAAGGATTCTATTTTGAGGTTGCTGTTTTATAGGAGCAATGGAGAAGCCATAACCCTTCCCCAGTAACAATCAGCTTGAGTAAAGAAAGAGAGAAAAAAAAGAAAACTCATTGCCTTTGAGTTGATTCGACTCATAGTGACCCCTCCTTGGGTTTCCGAGGCTGTATCTCTACAGTAGATTGCCAGTCTTCCTTCCGACGAGTGGGTGGTAGATTTGAACCATCAGCCTTCTGGTTAGCAGTCAAATTCCTCAGGCACTATGCTACCAAGGTGAGTGAAGGAAGGGGTGGCAAATACCACCTTCTTTTCACCACCTCCCATATACCAAAAAAAACAAACTCACTGCCATCGAGTCATGTCTGACTCATAGCCACCTCTCCTTGGGATTCTGAGGCAGTATCACTACTGAAGTAGATTGCCCAACCATCCATCCAAGGAGTGGCTGGTGGATTTGAACCACCAGCCTTCAAGTTAGCAGTCAAATACCTTAGGCACTGTGCTACCAGAGCTCCTACCTCCCATATATGTGCTATTATTGTCCCCATCTTTCTCCCAAAGCCCAATGCAAACATCACTAGTTGATTACAGCCCAAGGTGAGCCCACATCTTTCTCAGTACTGCTTAGTACTGGCATGGAAGGGATTTATATGCCATGCTGGGATTAAGCTATCCATGGGACAACTATATAGCCGGATGAGATTATGAACATAATAAGATAATATTAGTTAAAAAGTCCCTTGTAAACAGTAAATTCTTACTCAGTTATAAGATGTGGTTCATATATCAGATGAGCAAGATGCTCCTTTGGAAGTAAAGGACTCTGAGAGACTGAGACAGGGGACAGAGAGGTTCTGATTGGAAAGGAGGAGAAATGTGGTGGGGGAACAAAGCAGGTTAGAATCACAAGTTATTGAGACTTGCTCCTTCTAGTGAGGCACTGAAGTAGGCCACTGATTTGCAGCAGAGGTCAGATGTGGGTGGATGGTAGAGGAAAGGCAGAGTGAACTGCTGACTACAACACAGAAAGGTTTCGGGGGGTCACCTGATTAGCAGTTTCTGTACAACTCAGGGCAGCTATTTCTGACAGTTTCCTCCATGCTGAAATCATTTCCTTTAAACCATTCAGTCAGGAAGCCTAACTGTATAAGTGCATAAAGCCTGAGAGTACTAATGGTAGAGAGACCCTGGGTGGTGCAAACAGCTCAGGTAAGTGACTGCTAACAGAAAAGTGGGAGGTTTGAGTCTGCCCAGGGACACCTTGGAAGAAAGGCCTGGCATTCTACATCTGAAACATCAGCCACTGAAAACCCTATAGAACCCAGTCCTACTCTGACACGCATGGGGTCACAGTGAGTCAGAGTCAACTCCACAGCAACCGGCTTTTATAAATGGCAGAGGACAAGCTCTGCTGCGCCAGCTCCCAGGATGGCAGGGATAGAACATTCTTCTATAGAGAGGCACATCTAGAGACTGAGTTGGACAGTGTGACCCCCTCATCCAAGACCTATCATCCCTCTTCCTAGAGCCACTGAGGTTTTTTCTACTGGGCTCGCAGTGCCTCGCCTTCCCAGGCTGGAGATTTCAGAGTGGGCTATGGATTGGGAAATCATGGAGACAGGGGAAGGAGAGAGATGCTGGGTCTTTGTGGGCAAAGAATTTCACTCAGCAAGCAGTATGCTCACTGCCCTTTGCAGGGCATCTTCATTTTGAGATAGGCATGAAATGGTAAAGGCCAAACCCCCACCCCATCCCCACCACCTCCAGGCCCAGCACCACAGTGGGGGAAAGATGGGCAGGAGGTGGGAGAAGAAGTGTGCAAAGAGAGGGCCTGGAGGGGTGGGGGTCCCGAAAGGACCTAAGCAGCAGGAGACCCCCAAGTCCGTCAGCTCCCTCCCCAGAGATAAGTCCAGAGCAGCCTTTCCTCCAGATGCCAGGCTGGTCTCCTGAGTCCTGAGGCATTGGCTTAGTGCCCAGGTATGGCACAAAGCCTGGGGGCTAACATCAGTTTGTAGGGCCACCAGAGGAGGGAGCTTGGATGCCAGACTTCCATTATGATACACGAAGCCAGGCCCATGGCTAGAAGGCCCTGAGCTGTGTGTGTCCTGAGAGCCTGAGAGTGTCCAGGGTCTGAATCTTCATCCTCAGCCCTGCTTGGCCTTCTGCTCTCCTTCCAGGGCCCCGTCCATTCCTTCAGCTCCAATGCCTCCTCCGCACGTCCTTGGCTTCTGCCTCACCAAATACAGCAGAGTTATGCCCCTAAGAGCCAGAGGGGCAAGGAAGCTGGCAAGAGAGAAGAGTAGTCAGGACAGAGGCAGACACTGGGGTAAGGGAGATCTAATGTGTGCTGGGTGTTTTAAACCAGTTTCCCAACCTTTCCTACATCAGGGCAAACGCAGAAAATAATATTTTTACAACACATTGTGGTCAGTGGCGGAGTCAGCTTCCTCCCAAGCCCCCCTGAGGACTAAAGAGCTCAATGTGAATCAATTCCCAGCACAGCAGGTCTGCCTTATACCAGCCCTTTAGCTGGCACTCACTACAACCTAGGAGGGAGTGAACAGGAGCCTCAGACGGTGTGCAGTACAGAAGAGGTCCCCAGGCTCACTAGAGAAGACGTGAAACAGGAGAAGATGCAGGGCAGAGAGGGTGAAGCAACATGGGGGATAATGGAGGGGGCCAGGGGAGATACAGGTTTCCACTGGAGAAATTAAGACTGGAGTGGTATAAGTCATTCCTCACCCCTGGTTCCCATAGGAGGGAGTGGCATCTGGGGAAGAGGGCACAGGGCTGGAAGCCAGGGCTTCTAGGTTCTATTCCTTGTCCCTCCCCTTGGTCTTCTTAACCACAAATCCACTCCCCCTACCTCCTACCCTAAAGAAAATTAAATCCTCACATAAGCAACATTATGATAAATGGAGAAAATATTGAAGTGGCCAAGCATTTCATTTTACTTGGATCCACAATCAAGGTCCATGGAAGCATCAGTAAAGAAATAAAATGACATATTGCATTGGGCAAATCTGCTGGGGAAAAAAAAAAAAAAAAAGTCATTGCCTTTAAGTCGATCCTGACTCATAGTGACCCCTCCTTGGTTTCCAAAGTGGTATCTCTACAGAAATAGATTGCCCAGTCTTCCTTCTGAGGAGTGGCTAGTGGGTTTGAACCACCAGCCTTCTGGTTAGCAGTCAAATGCCTTAGGCACTATGCCACCAGAGCTCTTTAAAACATTAAAAAAGAAAG
>NW_006921662.1:8413536-8414063 GCF_000298275.1 Orycteropus afer afer
CCTGGTATGATGAAAGATGAGAATATATCCATTCAGGAAGTCCAATGAACCCCAAACAGGATAGAACCCAAAAGAAAATCACCAAGACATATCATTATCAAACTCACCAAAACCAAAGACAAAGAAAGTATCATGAGAGCAGCATGGGGAAAATGAAAAGTTACCTACAAGGGGCAACCAATAAGACTAAGCTCAGATTTCTCGACAGAAACCGTGCAGGTGAGAAGACAATGGGATTGTATATATAAAACAACAAAAGAGAAAAATTTCCAACCAAGAATTATGTACCCAGCAAAATTGTCCCTCAAATATGATGGTAAAATTAGGACATTTCCAATAAGCAGAAATTAAAGGAATTTGTTAAAACCAGACCAACCTTACAAGAGGTGCTAAAGGGGGCCCTTTGGATATAGAAGCAATAACAGCCAATACCAACTGACCATTAACACACATGATATAACCCAGAAACCAACCCAGCTATGGAAGTATCCAAAGTAAATAAGCCTACAGGATTGTAAACAGGGAAC
>NW_006921662.1:8414163-8421473 GCF_000298275.1 Orycteropus afer afer
TGGCTAGTGGGTTTGAACCACCAGCCTTCTGGTTAGCAGTCAAATGCCTTAGGCACTATGCCACCAGAGCTCTTTAAAACATTAAAAAAGAAAGATGTCACTCTGAGGACTAAGGTGCACTTCACCCAAGCCATGGTACTTTCAGTCGCCTCATATGTATGTGAAAGCTGCACAATGAATAAGGAAGACCTAAGAAGAACTGATGCCTTTGAATTATGGCGTTGGGAAAGAATATTGAATAGACCATGGAGTGCAAGAAGAGGGAACAAATATGTCTTTGAAGAAGTACAGCCAGACTCTGTTTTATATACTTTGGACATATTTGTTATCAGGAGGGACCAATCCCTGGAGAAGGACATCATAGCTGGTAAAGTAGAGGCTTAGTGAAAAAGAGGAAGACCCTCAATAAGATGGATTGGCACAGTGGCTGCAACAATGGTCTCAGACTTAGCAACGATTGTGAGGGTGGCACAGGAGTAGACAATGTTTCATTCTGTTGAACATAGGGTCTCTATGAGTCAGAACCAACTCAATGGCACCTAATAACAACTTTCGCTCTATTGCTCAAGGGGGGTTAAGACATTAAAATAAATAAATCGTGACCCCATTCTACACCTTCCCACCCACCCAGTGGACTCAGTGCCTCATTCCCTCCTCCACTCTCTCCTCTCCTGTCCCACAGGGGCCTTGGCAGGCATACAGGGGCAGGGGGATATGCCTACCTGCTTTGGCATCAGTTATCACTGAGGCCTCTGGCCTGGCCCACTCACTCTCCCTTCTCCCTTCAACTCAGCCCTAGGACCCCAAACTCACTTTCAAGAATGGGTAGCTACAGTCCCCAAATCCAGCCCAGCCAAATTCTTCCAAACCTTGGGAAGCTGAGACCCCTGGGTTCTGTTCCAACCCCTGATGACACCATTGCTAACTGAGGAATACTGTCTCTCTGCCTCAATTCCATGCTCAAATTCCCCTAAAACAAGTGTTTGTCCTTAGCAGAAAGAGAAAGAAAATTTGGTCTCACACCATTCATCTCCACCCTTGGTTCTCCCAGCTCCCAGATGGCCACAGTCCAGGAGCCCTACCCTAGGTGGGGATAGAGGCCCAGCAGCCAGAGGCAATGTGCAGCCAGCCTCCCTCCACTTAAGTGAGAGCAGAGCCAACCTGTAGGAAAGCCCATCCCATTTTGCCGTCTCCCCTTGAAGGGCTCTAGGCTCCCTCTGAGACACCTGGGTCACATTCAGGACCCTCCTGATACCTCAGCAGGCCACTGATGGGGGAAAGTAACTAGTCTAACTCA
Source organism: Orycteropus afer afer (assembly GCF_000298275.1). Classification (NCBI taxonomy): domain Eukaryota; kingdom Metazoa; phylum Chordata; class Mammalia; order Tubulidentata; family Orycteropodidae; genus Orycteropus; species Orycteropus afer. The sequence goes on from NW_006921662.1 coordinate 8,415,461, forward strand.
ATGCACTTGATCCCCAGGCCAACACAGGAACCTCAGGTCTCCCACGCTCACTCTCCCAGGGTCCTACTCTCTGTTGGGCCCAGGATGATGGGGCTTTCAGGAGCGGGTGTCAGTGGGAGGGAGTCCTGATTCTCTCTGCAGGCAAGAAAAGGGAGGGAACGAGAGAAAGAGTCCTCAGTCCTCAGGGGCTTACCTGGCATTATCTCTGGACATCGCGGTGGTGGGGGGCATAAAGGTAAGATGGTATATCTGGCGGTTAGGACACGAGGGTCCCAGTCCCTAGGCTCTGCCGGGCCCGCACTGTTTGGATGGCCTGCTGGTTCTTGAACTTGACCAGGCCGAGGGTGATCTGGGCGTTCCAGCCGGGGTCCTCCAGGGGGCAGCGGAAGTCGATCTCTCCGCCGCCCTCGGTTACCAGCGTGAAGTAGATGTGGCGCCCGGTGCTCTCCACGCACTCCACAGCCTTGATGCGGGCGAAGCTGAGCTCCTTGGGCCGGCCGCCCGTGCCCTTGGCCTCGAAGAGCTGCAGCCCGCGCTCGGTGAGCACGCAGCGCTTCCGCTTCCACAGCTGCAGCAGCCCGCCGCTGCGCTTTTCCAGCACGCCCTCCTTGAGAACTGTCGCCGCCGCCGTCATGGGCGCCCCGCGGTCCCAGGAAAGCTGTAGGTAGCGGCTGGCGCGGCGCCCCTCCGGGCTCTCAGAGCCGGAGTCTGGTGACGGGGACTGGCTGGCTGTGCGCCCTGCCCACCTGCGCCCCAACGGCCCTCTGCGTCCGCACCTCGGTCCTCTGGCCACACTGCCTTCTCGGGGCCTGCTGAAGCCCCCCGCCCTCCCCCAGCGCCAGGCACCCGCTGCCCGCTTCAGCCCACAAGGGCTCCTCCGCGCAGCTCAAGATGCCGCCCCGCCTCTACGCTGTGCTCCCGCTCTCCGTCGCGGGTGAGCTCCGCTGCCCGCTCGCACAGTGCTCCTTTACTCGCTTGCTCCCAGGGCTCGATCTGCGCGCTGCGCTGAAGCTCAGGGGATGTGTCCTTACTTGTTCCACCGCTCGCCTCCAGCGCCGCCCGCCCTCCCCTCCGCGCATTCCTGCCCTGGCCAGTCCTCCCGAGGGCGGGGCCGCAGTGGGGGCTGTGTCACACACGGGAGGCTCTGGGCGCTGGGCGGAGAGGGCTGGTACAGACAGGGGGGCCGCTTACTACATAACCCTACTGCCTTCTGCCTCCCGTCCGCTGCTTCTGGGAGAACAGCTCCCCCAGGCCGTGGACGAATGGGGGCGGACCAGAGGGGAGGGAGGATCTCTTATAGACTGGAGGGCTCTCTGCTAGTAAGGGGGGTGGCCTGCTCAGCGGGCGCAGTGGCACCGGCTGAAGCTTGCTGGTGGACGTCAGGTAGCTACTAGAGGCGTTTCAGGCCGCGAGAGTCCTAGCTTCTGCCTCTTTCCCAAGCTTGGTCAACTCTCCCTTGCCCTTGTGCAATCAGAAAACGAAAAAGGTCTTGGGGTTGGGAAAGGCTCACCAAGCCCATACTGGCTCACTCCTCTATCGGCCGATTTCTTTGTGCAAGACCCAAGAAAAACTGTCCACAGCTGTCTCTGCTTGGATGTTCTGCCTCTGACGATCCTAGCCACACTCTCCCTCTCCCTCAACACACACACACACACAGAGGCACACGCATGCACGCACGCACCAGGCGAGGGAGACATGTAGAGAATAGCGGATCCCAACCAGGGAGAGAAGAGCCTTGAAGTCACTCAGGGCCTTCCTCTGCTGGGGAGGAAGAAGCCCCTACTGTGACCTGGGGACGTCGCTGTGGACATCGCCGCCTGCTGCCCTCTTCTTTGCATATCCGCCTGGAGGGGCTGCTCAGTCTAAGAGTCAGGGGTGTCTGGTGCTGTCAGCCCCAGGCCTGAGCACAGCTTCAGCCGGTTCTTCCCTTCCCGTCCCTCCTCCAGCCTTCTCCTGAGAAGACAATGGACTTTTTCCTGGATACTGAGCTGGAGGGCGATGGGGAGAGAAAAGGTTTCTCTTTTCTTTTTGCCTAAAGACTACTGTGTAAAGACAGAAGCTTTGCAGACTCGGGTTCAAACCTCAACTCTTGTCTCTTGATTGCCATGTCCTGCCCACCTTGGGCAATCTAATTAACCTCTCTCAATTTCCTCATCTGTCAGATGGGTAATTATTTGTTCTTATCTTATGGGTTTGTGGTGATGAATAAGTTAGATAACATTTGTGAAAGCACCCAGAACAGGGACTGACTACTCTTAGAGGCTCAGTAAATGTTATTCCTCACCCTTTCCCCCTTTTATTACCATTAGAGGAAAATGAGGAGCTCCAGAGTAGGCCAAGGACTGGGAGATGGCTCTCCCAGGTCTTAATACTACCCAACTTGGTCTGCTCCTCTAGACCTACTGTTCCTTGAGGGCCTATTAATCAACATGTTAATAATAGATTATCATGGGACAATATGAAATAATGACAGTAAGAAGACCTTTTTGTGCTCACACCCTGTGTTTCCATGCTCTTGAGCAGTGATGCAGAACCGAACTGGTACAGGGAAGTTCTGGTTGCAGGGGGTGTTTGAAAATGGGGGAGTAGGGATGTCCTGCAACACCAAACTTAGGGAGTGGGAAAATTGTTAGCCCTGAAGGAGCACCTGTCCAGGAGAGGAAGTGGGCAGTGTCATGGAAGAAAAGAGGCAGTCAAAACAGATGTCTCCTACCAGCTAGAGGGTAGTAGTGGAAGGAGCTCAAAGTGGCCACAGCCCTGCCTCTGGGGTTTCCTTGGTCTCAGACTGTCTGCCAGCCATACCTTCTAGTGGCTCCTCCTACCCTTCTGCATAGGAGTTTCCAAGTGTGCCAACCCAGCACAGTCCTGCCATGATCCATAGTTCTCTCTTTGAGGAAATAGAAGAAGGAATCATGAGCCCTGGGTTCTAGACCAGTCTTGGCCCCTAACTCTGCTTTATCCCTGTCACTTCCTGGATCTGGGACTTTCTGGGTCATGCTTTCTCCAGTTTCTGGTTAACTCATAATTCTATGGGTTTTGAAAGTTTACAAAGCACTTTTACATGTTTCTGATTCTCACAGGAAATAGCTATTATTATTGTGCATTTACTCATAAGAAAATTAAGACTCAGAGAAGTTAAGCAATGTAGATGAAGTCACAGCTTTGTAAATGGCAAAGGTGGTTTAAGAATGTGTGTTGGCTAGGATGAGCTAGGATTTTTTAAAAAAAAAATAATATTTTATTGTGTTTACACAGCAAATTGGGGTCTTATTTGACAATTCCCACACAAATTGGTTAATGACAATTACATTTTCTGCTATGTGTCAACATTCTCTTTGTATTCTGGTTGTTCCATTTCCAGTATTCTAGTTTCCCTGCCCCCTTATCTTCTTTGCTTTAGATTAAAAGTTGATCTTTTAGACTCATATGGATGGTTTTTTAATAGACACCAAACTAATGAGTAATATCCTTTGTGTGTCATTCTGCTTTTCTATTAAACAGTGATCTCAGGGGATAGTTTTGTTTCAAGGTTTAAAGAGTGTCTCAGGGTGATAGTTTCTGGCTGCCCTCTGGTCTCAGGTGGTCCCGTTAGTCTGGACAGGCTCTTTAAAGAATTTGAGTTTTGTCCTACATTTTTCTCCCATTCTATCTGGGATCATCTATTGTGACACTTGCCAGATTGGACAGTGGTGGTAGCTGGGCACCATCTAGTTCTGGTCTCAGAGTAGTCGTGGTCTTAGCTCATATAGGCTATCAGCCTTGTAGACTTGTTTCTTCTTTGAGATTTTGGTTACCTTCTTACTCTTTTGCTCCTGACAAGTAGAGATTATAATTTGTATCTTAGATGGCCACTTGCAAGCTTTTAAGACCTTGGATACTACTCACTTTGGTATGATGCAAAGCATGAGCTTTGTAAACTATATTATGCAAATTCATTGAGCTGTCCCCTGAGAACCTAGGATCTTTTGATAATACCACGCTGCTTCTCCATAAACATCTGGGAACATATAGTTCCCTTTAGACATAATCTATACCCACACTTTCCTCTTCAGCCTACTAAGTGGAGAGGTGCCAGGATTTTGGACACAATAGAAAGGGCAAAAAAGACAAGAACATTGGATAGCAAGAGTGAGTGGGCAGTATCAAGAATAGGCAAGTGTATAGAGACCAGTATTCATTAGTGGACATCAGGGGCAGGCAGAAGGAAGGAGGAAAAGAGGACTCAATGCTTAGGGGACACCAAACTTCCATTAAGGATGATAGAAAAATTGGGGAACAGATAAGGGAGGTGGCTGAACAACATGAACATAATTAATGTCACTGAACTGTACATGTAAAGATTGTTGAAATGGCAAATATTTTGTTACATATATATTTTGTTGTTGTTAGTCAAATAGATTCCAACTCATGGTGACCCCATGTGTTACGGACTAGAACTGGTCCATAGGGTTTTCCTGGCTATAATCTTCACAGAAGCAGATAATCACCAGGCTTCTTCTGCAGTACCACTGGTTTGGTTCAAACCACCAAACTTTATGTTAACAGTCAACTTACCACAATTAAAAACAAAAACAGAAAGAGTGAGTGATAGAGAGGGGCCATAGGAGGAAATTTAGCAGGGTACACTCTATTGCTGGAAGGGTCTTCACCAGCTAGATCCTGTGAAGATACTTGGAACTTGGGAGACTGTCCCCTACCCTCATGGCCTTCTACATCTGAGGGAGTGACTCATTCTAGATCTTTCCCCAACGTGGCCTCTTGCCTGAAATCTCTATCTGGGAGTAGCTCAGGCCCAATTGGATTATTTGGACCATCAGAAAGATCAAGAAACATTTGGAAGTTGGGGGTACAGAGGGGGCTACTGCTGGTGGCCCCCTGCCAGAGCACCCTTACATTTCCCTGGAAATGTGGCTCTAAGTTAGCTTCTTGGGGCACTCAGCTGTAGCAATGCTGGGCCAGAGCCACTCACTCAATTCTTATTGACTTGTTGACTCCATATGGGATAGATGAACAGAATGTCCCTTGATTGAAGCCCCGAGCTGGCTCCTCCCTCTGCACCCCTGTGCCCCACCCCACCACACACACTAAGAGAAAGCTGATCTGCACTGTCAGTCCATCTGCTTTGCCAGTCCAGCTGGAACAGGCTGGGCTATAAAATGACCCCAGGGAATGGTGTGCTGGAAATGCCCTAGCTAGGCCTGAGCCACCAGAGTCTAGCTCCATTCTGGGTGGCTGCCCAGGACCAAGTAAAAAGAAAGATGGCAACAAGGTAGGGAGAGGCAAGAAGGGAACCAGAAAAAAAATATGAAAAATCACACAGCTTCTATTTTCTACAATGTTTGCTTAACCCCATTATAAATTCTGTTTGTTGTTGTTAGTTGCCATAGAGTCAATTCCAACTCATGGAGACCCCATGTGTACAAAGGAGAACTGTTCCATAGGGTTTTCAAGGAACAGATCACCAGGCTTGTCTTCCGAGGTGTCCCTGGGTAAGTCTAATCACCAACTTTTCAGTTAGTAGTCAGATGCTTAACAATTTGTGCCACCCAGGGACTCCTTAAATTCTGTTTCATGGTTATTCATGTTTAGACTCAATATATAGAAAAGTGATTAAATATCATTTTCTTTACAAAGTAGAATGTATATGAACACTGTAAAATATTTCTAGCTGAAGGAAGATGATGTCACTGCTTTGTTTGAAATTCACCAAAATATTCTCATCTCACTTAAGTAAAGCCAAAGTCAGTGCCAGGGCCTCAAGCCCTAGGAGACCCACCACCTTACTCTCTGACTCTCTGACTCTCTGACCTCACCTCCTGTGCACAACCCTCCTGCCCTCAGCTCCAGCCACAATCCTCACTAACCCTTGGTACCTGTTACTTTCTCTGCATTTTCACTCTTCCCTCAGATTACCACAGGGGGGACTTCTGGTAAGATGGAGAAATAGGCAGACAAGCAATACAGACCCTCTTCAACAAATAAGAAAAAAAAAAAAAAATTAATAGAGATACAG
>NW_006921662.1:8423383-8464106 GCF_000298275.1 Orycteropus afer afer
AAGTGCTAACACGATTCATAAACAAAATGAACTCAGCACAAGGGACTTATCTCTAAGATTTATACAAAACTCCAACTCCTCAACACCAAAGGAATTAACAATCCAATTGAAAAATGGGCAGAAGACATGAATAGACACTTCACCAAGGAGGATATTCAGGTGGCCAGCTAATACTTGAAGAGATGCTCACAATCATTGGCCATCAGAGAGATGTAAATCAAAATAACAATGAAATATACCATCTCACCCAAGCACTGATGGCAAGGTTCAATGAGACAGAAAATAACAAATGCTGGCAGGGATGTGGAGAGATTGGGACTCTCGTGCATTGCTGGTGGGACAATGAAGTGAGACACCCACTGGGGAAAGCAATATGGTGATTCCTTAGAAAGCTGGAATTGGAGATACCATTTGACCTGGCAATCCCATTACTAGGTATATGTCCTAGAGAGTGAGAGCCAGGACAGGAATAGATAGATATATGCACACCCATGTTCATCACAGCGCTACTTACAATAGCAAAAAGATGGAAACAACCTATGTGCTCATCAGTGGAAGAGTGGATGACCAAACTATGGTCTATACACATAATGGAATCCTATGCAGCACTAAAGAATAATGTAGAGTCTGCAAAACACCACATAATATGGATGAACTTGGAGGACATTATGCTGAGTAAAATAAGTCAATCACAGAAGGGCAAATATAGATTAGTTTGTTGTTGTGGAGGGTCAAGGAAAGGTTTATATATGGAGGGAAACTTTCTTTATTGGTTGTCAGGAGTAGAAGTGGAGGGGAGGGACCAGTGAAAAAAAATGCATTGACCCATGTCACTTTAGTTTTGTGTATTTCACTGTAAATAAATTATATTTCAATAAAATGCATTTTTAAAAAAAGATTACCACATGGTTCATTTCCTCATCTCACTCAGCTCTCTGCTCAGATATTACCTTCTCAGGGAGGTCTTTCCTGACCATTCTGATTCCATAACTCCCTCCCCATAAACAGACAGACACACAATATTCCCCCTCCCTGCTTTATTTTTCTCTATAGCACATAGCCCATCTAAAGTTCTTTACATTGTTTTCATTTATCATAATTTATTGCTGTAAATTCTATGCCAGCAGGGAGTTTTATCTGTTTTCTTTACTGCTATAGCTCCAGCACCTAGGATGTTGCCTGGTACATAGTAAGTACTTAATAAATAATTGAGTGAATGAAATAGTAATGTAACTAACAAAAACTGGGAGATTGAAAAAAGGATAATGTAATTGTTTCCCCTTCTTTTATTATGGTGAGTGAATAAAAGCGATCTAGTTAATGAACTAATAAAAGGCGTTTAAGACTATCATTTAAAAATAATAATTTAAATAATAAAAAAAATCACTGAACTAACTAAAAACAAATGGTTACAGGGGATTTTGGGGATGATGAAACTATTCTGTATGAACCATAATGCTAGATGACATTTTGCATTTGTCAAAACCCATAGAACTATACAACACAGAGTTGTACTTTGGACTTTAGTTAATAATAGTGCATCAATATTGGTTCATCATTTGTAACAAATAAACCACACCAATGCCAGATGTTAATAATAGGAGAAACTGTGTGTGTGTATGTGGAAGGGGTATGGAAACCTATCTGCTCGATTTTTCTGTGAATCTAAAATGGTTCTAAAAACATAAAGTCTACTAATGAGAAAAAAAAATGGTTAACAGTAGCTCCTCTGGAGAGGGGTTGGGAGGGAAAAGAAAGATTTTCACTTTTTCTTTGTTTACAGTGGAACAGTTTAAAATAATGAAACAGATCTCTAGGCCTATGGGAGAAATTTTTTCATTATACGAAGTGTAATGTTGTGTCAGCTGCCATCGAGTCAATTTAGACTCACAGTGACCCATGTGACAGTGTAGAACTACCCCCATAAGGTTTTCTAGGCTGTAATCATTATAGAAGTAGATTGGCTGGTCTTTCTCCTCCATCATTGCTAGGTGGGTTCAAAGTGACAACCTTTCAGATTGCAGCCAGGTGCTTCCAGGGCTCCTTACCCACCCACTGTCATTGAGTCGATTCCAACTCATAGCAACCCCCATTGGGTTGCCAAAGCAGTAAATCTTTATGGAAGCAGAATGCCTCATCTTCCTTCCACAGAGCGGCTGGTGGGTTTGAGCCACCAACCTTCTGGTTAGCAGCCAGATGCCTTAGGCACTGTGCTACGAGAGCTCCTTAGTAATGGTAATATATGATGTATAACACGATCACAAATACCCATCTCTATTGCATAGGTTATATCTGAAAGGATACATACCAATATGTCACCAATGGAATTTTCAGGACATGGATTGACAATACGAAGATTGCGACAGAGAATGTTTGTCACCTCATACACATACTTTTATAAGGTTTGGATGTCACATGCCTGCATTTTATTATATTTTTAAAATAAATACACAGGTATTATTTATTAAATAAAAAGCACAGGGACTGGCTCAAAGGCAGAGGTAAATTGAAAGACTTGAATGGCAACCGCTGCCCATAGGACATTCATGAAATTCCCAGGGTGGGCACAGCAGACCTTCCTAGTGTGGGGAGTGAACACTGAAGCAGAGTAGACCCTGGGGCTGTGTGCTGCCTTTCAGGTCTCTGCAGTTCCCTCCTCCATCCTCCAACCTCAAGGGAACATAGAAAAGGGACAGGTTTCCCCCTAGGCTCCTGGACCCCTGTTCTATTGTCCCCTGGCATTGAGACTGCCTGAGTTTGACTCCCAGTAGAGGATGAAGCCATGTGGAGACCAGTGCTTCTGAGACTGATGTTCAAGAGGATCACCAGTGATCTTATCAATGCAGATTCTGATCCAGTCGGTCTGGCGTGGGGCCTGAGAGTCTGCATTTCTAGAAGCACCCACGTAAAACTGATGCTGCTGGTACACAGATTGTAAAGATAGCAAGCGTCCTCAGCAGTTGTTCTCAGAATCTGGTCCCTGGATGTGCTAGCCTCATCTGGGAACTTGTTAGAAATGCAAATTCCGGGCTCCACTTACTGAATCAGAAACTCTGGGGCTGGGGCTCAGCAATCTGAGTTTGACCCCACCCTCCTGGTGATTCTGATGCACTATAATGTGTGAGAACCACTCATGTAGACCCAGGAGATAGGGCACCTGTGATACAGCCCAAGTTCAGTGACACCTTGGGCAGTCACTTCCCCTCTCTGACCTCAGTTTCCTCATCCATAATAAAATGGAGCCTTACCTGGCTCAGGTACACAATGAGCATAGATTTGCAAGAAAGCCTGGCTGGTTCTAGGAACTAAGGAACTCTCTATATAGGTTGTCTCCTCTTTAGGCAAGAAAAGAAGGGCATTGCTACTCCCTCCTCTCACGCTCCACACTCCTGGATTCCTTAGGTCTGATAACATTTCCTCGCCCAGCCGGGATAGGGAGATGGGTCTTTCCACAGCCCTGCTTCCCCTCCCTGCTTCCTTTTTAGACTCCTGCACTCACCATTCCAGGTCTCCTCTCCCTGGGAGCCTAGGGGACAGAGAGACCCATCCCACCCAGCAGCTGACCTCTTCCTCAGCCTTCTGACCTGCCCACACCCCTTTGATGCAATGCTCTTTGTTGCAGAGCTTTGGGGTTTCCTCGGATATCTGTTTCTCCAAGGAGAAAGAGAAGAAAAAACTGATCAAGGCTTCAAGGCTCTAACGATTTGGGTTTTATGGCATCATTTCAACAGACATCAGTGGGCAGCTCCCCTGAAGCCAACCCGCCCAGGCTTGCTCCTGGGCCTTGCGCTCTCTCGGTGGAAATCCCCTCCCACGCACAGCCCTTTAATCACTTTCCAGCCCAATAACTTTCCTGATTCACCAGGGATCCCTTTCGTCTTAAGAGCGCCCACTGTCCTCTCTCTGATGGGGCTGAGTCTGGGCTTGAAGGCATTTGATCCCAGCTTGGGCCTGACAGAAATTGGACTTGTGGGTTTGGGGTTCAGGTTAGGGCCTGCCAAGTTTTCCCTTTTCCCATGCCATCCTGGCATCTGGTTGCCCATATTGTGGGAGCAAAGGGGCTGCCCTGGAATGACCCTCTTCCTTAGGGACACTGAGTGGCGAAGCAAGAACACCAGAAGGAAACTAATTGATGAAGGGGGCTTATGGCCTGAGCCAATCCACCATTGATGGCTACACAACCCTAGGTATGTCAGTTGCTTTCTGGGACATAGCTTTTTTTTTTCTTGTTAACATAAAATATGTTTTAAATGCAAGTAATATTTGAATCCACCACCCTTTTATAGTTTGTCATATGGTGGTGGCTTGTGTGTTGCTGTGATGCTGGAAGCTCTACCACTGGTATTTCAAATGCCAGCAGAGTCACCCATGGTGGACAGGTTTCAGTGGTGCTTTCACACTAAGACAGGCTAGGAAGAAAGGCCTGGTGATCTTCTGAAAATAAGTCAATGAAAGCTATATGCATCACAACAGAACACTCTCTGACATAGTGCAGGAAGATGAGCCCCCTAGACTGGAAGGTGTTCCAAAGACATGGTGGCTGCAACAATGGACTAGAAGATTATAAAGATGGCTCAGGACCAGGCAACATTTCATTCTATTGTTGTACATGGGGCTACCATGAGTCAGAGCCAACTTGATAGCAACTAATAACAATATTGGAATGCATTTTTGTTGTAAAAAAAAATCCAAACATGAAAGTATCTTTTCCCCACCCTTCCAGTTACCCCACGCCTAGAGACAACTATCTTGGTTGTAGTAGACCCACACTAGCTTGGTGTGGGGCCTGCCACTCTCTGTGCTTTATGCATGTGTATGATGGATATGTACCCCAGCTAGTATAAAGCAGCGTTCTCACTGGTAATGTGAGAGTGTGGCTGGAGGATTTGTTAAGTCTCTTTCCAGCACTGGCATTTCTACATTGTGGGCGGCTCTTCCCTGTCCTTCAAAAGGGCAGTCATTCATAGATCTCAATAAAATTTTGGAGGGAAAAAAAAAAAGCTTAACGAGGAAAAAGCAGAAGACAAGTATCAACAATACCATAGTTCCTTCTAGGTGAGGGGATTATGGATGATTTTCTCTCCTGCTTGCCTTTGCTTCTCCAATGTTTCATCATGAGAATTATGAATTTTCATAGTGAGGGTTACTTTAATAGTGGGGAAGTTCCTTTAATGATAGGGAAGCCACTAGTAAGATCAGGCAGAGAAAGAGGCGATAAGTTGTCCAGCCTGGGACTGAGGTCAAGGAGAAACTAACAAATGGTTCATAGCTGGAGAGTGCAGAGGGGCTGAGGAAGGGAAGGGAGGCTTATGGCATATTCTTGGACATGACTTGTTGTTGCTAGACTCATGGGGATATTATGTATAACAGGGCAGAGCACTGCCCAGTTCGGCACCATCCTCACAGGTGTTTCAGTATATCTGAGCCCCTTGTGACTAAAAGGGAGATTATGGGGAAGAACATGAGAGTAAATTCTATCATGTGTGAGTTAAGCCAGGGCTTAATTGTGAGGCAGGCTCTGGGGCCACACAATGGTGAATAAATAATTGATCATTCCCTTCTTAATGGGGACTGGCAGAAGAGAAGAGTTTGCACACTCAAGGAACCCCCACCTACCTCCAGTAAGGAGAGATTCCCTCCTCCTGAAGGGGGATCCCAGAGGTAAGCATTAGTTTTTTGACAAGTCACCATTCTGACTTTGCAGAAACAAGGTCCCCCAGTACTGGGATATGGCCTAGCTAAGATGTTCTCTTCCACATGTTTGATGATATGGGTGCTAATTAGGGTAGACTGGGTCATGCTATAATAACAAACTTCCCCCAAAACCACAATGGCTTAACAAAGCACACCCATTTCTCACTTGTACCATACATCCTACTTAGGCTGGCAGGGGAGGTTCTGTTCATTGTGGTGCTCCAAGATCCAGGATTATGCAGGCACCATCTTGACAATCTTCCACCATCTCTGCCACGGGAAAAAGGGATATGCTGACTTACACAGTGGCTCTTAAAGACCTCCCCTCAGAAGTGAAACAAGTCACTTTTAATTACATTTTAGAGACCAAAGCAAGTCCTGTAGCCACCTCAAACTTCAAGAGAGGACCATATGTCCAGAGGTTGAGGAATAGCTGGGAACAGCCCTAAAGGATTATAGTGTGGCTGTCATGGGACCAGCAGATGCCCCCAGGAGGCAGGGCCATGAGGATGTCCAGGGGTTCCTCTTCACTTTTCCAATGGGAAGCAATAGCCCCATTGACCTAGGAGCAAGCCCTTGAACCTTCTGGAGGAGTCAGGTTGAGGTCAACAGAGTGGAAGTGTAGAAGGATCTGGGGCAGATGCTTCAGAAAAGGCACCAAGGACTTGTTCAGCCATAGTAAATGCCTAGTCAGGGCTTTCTTTGTTAAAGATAATCTGCCTTCTGAATTTTCATGGCCTTTGGGGAGAGTCTTCCTAGGCCTATAAACTCAGAACAACAGAGTTGGGCGGTTCCCCTACAGCCTGGCTTCTCCAGTGTGGTCCCAGGATGGGCAGCACCACCTTCACCTGGGAGCTTGTGGGAAATTTTCGCTTCAGGCCCCACCCCAAACTACTGAATTAGATAGAATCTGCATTTTAACAAGATCCCCAAGAGATTGGCATGCACTTTAAAGTTTGTGAAGCACTTCCCTAGAACTAATTTAGGCCAGTATCTTTATGTCACAAATGAGGAGTCAACACCCAGTGGGGAGGAGGATGGCCAAAGTCACATGGCTGCTTCCAATACTTGCCAGTGACTTTGAGCAAGCCATTTTAAAAATTCACTGAATCGCAGTTTCTTCTTCCGTGATAAGGGATAATATAACCACCTCATAGTGCTGATGTGGGAATCAAACAAGATAGTATCTAGGCCAGTGCCAGGCATTACAGCATGTGCTCAATAAAGGCTCAGGCTCGATTTCACTGTCTAGCATTGCTCTTCACAGCCCCTGGCATATGGCAGTTTCTTCTAAATAGGAGAGTGTTGGGAACAGCAGTGAAGGGAATGGGGTCTGGTCCCAGCTGTCTCTGTTTATATCCTGCTTGTGCCATTTGAACCTTGGGCAAGTTCCTGAATTGTTCTTGTGTACTTGGTTTCAGCTTGACCGTTTGTAAACGTATACCTCCTACCTCATAGGTTACTTCAAGGATTAAATAAATGAAGTCACTTAAGGTCTTTGAACAGGCATGTAGTAAAGTACACAAAAGGGATGTATGATGCCCCCAAAATATCCAAAACAGGGAGGCTGGGGCCTGGGGACCTGAGCTCCAGACAAGGTGAAGGTCTTTCTCAGAGGGAGCTGCTTGTTTTGCCCACTGACTTACTGCAAGCCCCCAGTGTGCTTCTCTGGCCCCTGGACAGTCCACCTAGGACCCCCAGCCCCTAGCTGTGCTTTTCTTCTTCCAATGCTGGAATGGCTTCACTGTTCTCCTTTGCACCTGCTGTGACAGGCCAGGGGCTGTCTATCCAGGAGAGAAGGAGGTACACAGGGCAGGCAGCTGTCTTCACATCTTTGAAGGGCTGTCACACAGAAGAGGGATTAGACCTGTTCTGGATGACTCTAGGGGACAGAAATAGGAAGTTCCAGGAAGTCCTCTCTAATCATTAGAACTGTTTAGAGGCGGCACCAGCTGTCGGGTGGGGCTGTGGGCTGGTGGCAAGCTGCAGGGTGGAGGTCTAAGCTGGCTGGGAGTTGGCTCAGTCCTCAAACCTGACTGAGCATCAGAATCACCTGAGGACGTTTTTAGAATACAGATTCCCCCAGACCCCACCCAGGCCTAATGAATCAGAATTTCAAGGGGTGGGGCTGGGAAGCCACTTCAAAAGGCTACCTGCTGATTCTCATAATAACCAGGGAGTGGGAACCCTGCAGTAGTTGATATCTGAGGTTTCTAGTGTCCTGCTCCACTAGCCTCCACCACCCTCACCTGATCTAGGTCTAGGGACCAAGACCTCCTGAGTTTCTGCCTCCTTCAAAGGAATTTCTGTGTTCTTGATGAGGGGAAGTTCTACTCTGTCCTGTACAGTCCCTATGAGTAGGAATCCACTTGATGGTAGTGGGTTTGGTTTGGTTCATATAGGGATGCCTCGTCTAATAAAGGGAGCTCTGGTAGCATAGTGGCTAAGACACTTGCCTGCTAACCAGACGGCTGGCGGTTCAAACCCACCAGCCACTCCTCGGAAGGAAGGTTGGGCAATCCTACTTCCGTATTGATACTGCCTCGGAAACCCAAGGAGGGGTCGCTATGAGTCGGGGCCCACTCGACAGCATTTAACAACAACAACAACAAAGTCTAATAGAAGAAGAAGAAGAAATCACTGCCATGGAGTGGATTCCAACCCACAGTGACCCCCACAGTGGATTCCAACCCACAGTAACCCCCCACAGTTTCAAGGCTGTAAATCTTTACCGAAGCAGATTGCCTCATCTTTCTTTCTGGGAGCAATTGATAAGTTTGAACCACTGACCTTATGATTAGCAGCCAAATGCCTTAACCACTGCACTTAACCATCAGAGCTCTAATCCTCTCCCATTCCTGCCCTAACCCCATAGTCATGTTCCTTTTGATCCGTCTCTTCCTCCCCAGCCTCTTAGGTGACATAGACTGGGTGCTAGGGCTGCTAGAGGGAGGCTTGAGAAGGCTGAGCCTGCCTCCCATCGGAGACGCAGCTCTTTCTCATAACATTTTAGGAGTCTAAGCCTCAGCCACTCCCGCGACTGGCAATGCTCACGCCAAAGGCACTCACCGGAGGCCCCGCTGGATACCTCGCTGGGAAAGCACAGAAACTAAAAAAAGAAACACCTGAATGGGCACAAAGATCTTTGCTGTCTTCCTTTGGCGCAACACCAAAGTTTGGTATACCAGAGGTCTCTATTAGAATGGACGTATTCTAAAGGGAGGCCATTATCAAGGGTTAGATGCGTGCGCGCGCGCGCACTAAGTGGGTTTGAAGGGCCCATCTGGAGACCAAGACGGTGTGAGAGGCTAGGAAACGGAGTGCCTGCTGTTTGCCCCGACCGCACAGCACCACCTGCTGTTTCCCGGCATAGTGCAATCGCCTCGACTGCGGATACTGGGCCCCACCCCTCCTCGCTCCGCCCCCAGCCCCGCCCCTCACTGGCCCCAGGCGCAACTGGTTTACAACTTTCTGCTTTTGTTGTTGTTATGTGCCGACGAGTCTGCTTTTAGGACAGTTTTACTCCCTAGAGGTGTGTCCCCGGCCCCCTCCCACTATGGGGTTGCTCTGGAAGTCCGATGGTCCCAAAGCAGGACAGCTAGTGTAAGAGAAGCTGAGTGAATGTCATTTTGATGGCGCGCCCAGAGGACCGCCTTTGCAGACAACAGAGGGCAGCCTGTCTCCAATTTTAAGCCCCAAATGCTCCCATCCTGACCTTGCCTTTGGGCCCTTCTGGAAGGGCCCTCCCAGAGTAGCGCAATAATCTGTTTGCAGAATTGAAGAACCAGCTGTCACTTCTTGAGTCCCACTCATCCTCCCTGCTGCACAAACCCTCCGGGGAGCATCTCCCCGTGGCTTTGTGCTGGAGCTAGTTGTTAGGTTCAGTCGAATCAATTACAACTCAAAGTGACCCCATGTGACAGAATAGAACTGCCTCATAGGATTTTCTTGGCTGTAATCTTTCAAGGAAGCAGATCATGAGGTCTTTCTCCTGCAGAGCTGCTGGGTGGATTCAAACTGCCATCCTTTTGAATAGCAGCTGAGCACTTAACAGTTGCACCACCAGGGCTCCTAGAGGGCTTACCAAGATGAAAGAGACTTCGGCCCCACCTGGGGACCTCACAGCTCTGCCCACTAAACTCCCACAGCCCTTTGACCCGTCACTTTGCACTTATCTACCAGAGCTCTGGTAGCACAGTGCCTAAGGCATCTGCTAACCAAACGGTTAGTGGTTCAACTTCCATAAAGATTTACCACCTCGGAATACCAGTGGGGGTCACTATGAGTCAGAATCTACTCCATGGCAGTGGGTTTGGTTTTTTTGGGTTTTGCTCTTACATATTGCTTTAGGCTGTTGATCTTATACATGTTTATGTCCCATTCCCAGTGCCGAGGGATGGGTCTAAGGCCACTCTTGGACCTGGTTATCTGGATATTATGTACATGAGGCCTTGTCATTAGAACATCTGCTTATTGTTGTTTTGTACGTTGACATTATGGGCATATTTTCAAGTAGGGCTGAAGCAGAGATGCCCCAAGGGACCCAACAGACATCCCTAAGATGATAAGCCCCTTTCCAAAAAGTTCAGCCTTCCACGGCTGTATGGGCCTAACCAGTGCAGCTGCTGTGACAGGCCCCTCTACCCCACCCTCACACGTCCCTAAGCAGAAGGGAGCTTTCTGGATTTGACATGAAAGTTCCTCTGGCTGAGCTTCCATCTAGCTTTGGGGCTTTCCAACTGGGAGAAGTTCTGAGCCCCTCAAATTCCAAAGCCATGAGATTCCCAGGCCCAGTCGTGGGGGTGGGGGACACAGAGGGCAAGGCAGGGGGATTTGAGTTGGTTGGGTTACTTAAAACAATGTGTTTCAGTTAGAACTGATACAGAAAATAACAGTCCTTAGAGAAATCAGGGGAAAAAACTGCCCTGATTTATATGGCACCAGGCCTCCTGCTAATTTGATTGCTCTGATCAAGTTCTCTCCCAGCCCCAGAGGAGTGGCAGTGCTCTCATAGATCAGGACACCAGAGTTCTTTTCTAAACAGCTTTATTGATCAAATGAGAAGTCAGCTTGAATACAGCCCCTGCCCACAGGCTTTCAGTCGACAGCTCCATGGAGTCTTGTCCACTCAGTCACTGGGAGCAACAAGCCCAGCCCATCCTCCTTCCTCCTGCTGCTCCTGCACTGGGGCCTAGAAGGCATGGGGTGATGTGGCCAAAGAAGGGTCCCTGGATATGTGTGGAGCGGAAGGGGCAAGGACCTTGGTTGGCAGGAAGGCCCTGAGGGCTGGTGGCCGAGGGAAGGGGTGTTCAGATGAAGATGAGGCTGTGGCTGCAGCCCCCCTCCCCCCATCTGAGTGTCAAGCAGGCATGTAAGAACAGAGCACTAGCCTGGGCTGTGCTGGGACAGAATAGAGCTGCCAACTCTAGGGTTACAGTCAGATCTATCTACCCTAAAGTTTGGACCACTGATAAAGATGAATGTGTGTTGCAGGTGTTTCATTAGGAACCCCTGACGAAAGTAGATGCCTAGAGGGGTCAGATGATATCCTGACTTTGGGGACCTCAGACCTAAGTTGTCACCTCCAACCCCAAGGTGGTAGTGGTGGGGGTGACTCTAGTTCCACAGGACTCAAAGGCGAGGGGCCTGGAGGAACACGTGGCTTCTATGGTCCATGACCCTGTCTGTACCTTCTCTCCCTCCCCCTAGTCACTATCTAGTGTAGAACTCCTAGACATGTTCTGAGGGATACCAAAAAGCCATCCCTCTTTCCAGCATAGGAGAACCTCAAGAATTCAATCAACCATATACCTCCCCTGCCCTGTCTTGGTCCTGCTTTCCTCCTTTTCTGGCCCTGTTGCTGCTGCTCCCCTGGGCTCCAAGATGGGGCTCAGGTATCTTGGCCAGTTGATGATGGCCATTCAGCCTATGAGACTAAGAACAGAGGTCTGTGGACAGGGCATGGGGAGAGGACCTGGTCTTACCTAGACCCAGAAACACTGAGGTCTCCTGCTGGTGATGTCATTAGATCTCCAGCAGGGGGAGCTCCTTGGTGGTGCTAAGGCCTTAGGAAGACACTGGAACCAAAGGGAGCCAGAGGGCCAAGTTCAAGTCATTAGTGATATATGACAGGGCTAAGGAGGGAGAAAGAATCCTAAAGGTTTCTGAGGCTGCTGGGAAAGGGATGGAGATGCAAAGCACTGAGTGGGCAGGGGACATCAGGCAATGGTGGCATCACTCAGAGTGGACCAAGGCCCCAGCTCCTTGCCCAAAGCCAAAGCCCTTGGGCCCGAAGTTTTTAGCATAGCATCCTGTAGAGAGAGAAGAGGGGTAAGTACATGCTCCTCCTTCCCCAGACATATCTCTCCCCTCCCACTTAAGATACCCACCCCTAGTGCCTGGCAGGGAGTTCTGGTGGTGTAGTGCCTGAGGCATTTTACTGCTAACCAGAAGGCTGGCAGTTCAAACCCACCAGCCACTCCTCGGAAGGAAGGTTGGGCAATCTACTTTCATAGTGATGCTGCCTCAGAAACCCAAGGAGGGGTCGCTATGAATCAGATCCGACTCAAGGGCAGTGAGTTTGGTTTTTTTTTTTTGGTTTAGTGCCTGGCAAGAACTCTGGAGGAGAGGCCTCCAGTGCCCCCTCATTCTCTATAACACCCCCAGTGCTAATCCACACTTTATTCATTTCCCCTGCCATTGAAATTATAGGAGAAGCATTATCTGCTACATAAACACTGGACTGGGAGTTAGAAATCCAGGTTCTAGCTCCATCTCTGCCCCAATTTGCCATGTGACCTTGGCCAAGTCATGTTCTCTCTTGGTCTCCATTTCCTCATCTGTATAATAGAGAGGTCATACTAGATGCTCTGGAATTGATTTCAAATATAATTAATTTACATTTAGCAAGGGTGTATGTAGTCACTTAGCTCCTCCACTCCCTCGATCCCCCTGTTCCCCACAACTAGAAATGAAACCACTCACCTTTGCAGTAAATCTCGCCATCCTTGTCTGCCAGGGTAGTTGACTCAAGGCCTTTGCCACACTTGGCACATCGGAAGCAGGACTTATGCCAAGACTAGGCAGGGAAGGAAGCAGTTAATACTGACGCCAGTGACTAGGGTACCCCCTTCCCCAGTCCCACTCCTCTTGAAATAACCATGGTGGAGGAGCTTAAGACACTTCTGAAGTCTGCTCAGTGGCTGCTGCCCTGAAGACATAGCCCATGGTGCCAGGTTATGGGATTACTGCCCAGTAATCCTCCTCTGCAGGAGCAGGCCAGAGGCCACACACCACCTCGCACCATCTTCAAGAAAGTGTTGCAAAAGCTCCATGGTTGGTAGTACCAGATGTACCACAAACAGCAGGTGAGGTGGTGGGATTACTGCCCAGGTAGCTATAACCCCAAAGGAAAGGCCAAACAAGCCTTCTGCAGACCCTACCCTGTGGATTCATGGTGCAAGCAAGGGCTTTGGAACCATTCTGGTACTGCTACTTATTAGCTGTACAAGCTTAGGCAAGTTCCTTAGCCTCTGAAATTTCCTCATGTAAGAAACCTATCTGCCTACTTGCAAAATCAACATGAGGACTAGATATATATAAACATAAGATGTTTGACCACACAGTGGACTTTTGTTGTTAGGATTCTCCTAGATCTGCATGGTCACAAAAGTTCTAGAAGTGGGTGCCAAGTTTGTCCAAAGGTGATCACCTCTTGGAGAGTGAGAGTGGCAGGATTTCCCTCACTAGGTGGTTGTCAGGATTAAATGACTTCACATGCCTGGGGCAGCCCAGAGTCAATGCTATTATTACTTTGAAGGAGATTAGGTCTATGAAGTACATTAAACTCAGCAAGAAAAGGCTTAGGGAATGTAGTTTCTCCAGGGGTCACAGAAGATTCTTTCTGGTTCTAAGAGGAGCCCTGAAGCAAGACAGAGTCCTGGGACAACAAGTTCCCAGGGAAAAGCCGGGCCCACTTCCAGTTAAGATGGAAGAATAGGCAGACAAGCAACACAGACCCTCTTCAACAAAGAAAAGAAAAACCAATTGACAGAGATACAGAAGATAATCCCAGAGCCCTGAACTTTGAAAGGAACTATACAGAAGTGGATTAGACACCACCTAGTGGAAAAACCTGAATGAAAACAGTGAGTATGGAGACAGTTGGAGCTGTGGACTGTCAGCTACTCTGACAGGACCAACAACCTGAATAGTTTCAAGTGGTGCTGGGACCTGTGAATTGTCCTAAAGATCAGCCCTGGTCACCAAGGGCTGTAGAGACGACTGCACTGGTGACCTATGACTAGGAAGGAAAACAGCAAGGAGAGAGACAACCTGAGCTGTTGACTTTCCACTGTCCAGAGGGTGCAGCCATTTTGATGTTTATACCAGCAGCCATTTTGGATATTTACAAGCGGTGGCCATTTTGGATATTTAAAGTGACCAAGGGCGTAGCCATTTTGAATCTTTACAAGTGGCAACCATTTTGAATTTTAAAGTGATAGCATTCTCATTCGAATTCTAGGGATCTAAGGATAAGCTCTGTTTTCCAAGGTTGGCAGGGACATATGAGAGGCTGACAAACAGGAAAGAAGACAGGTGGTGAGTGTGTAAGTGCTGTCAACTAGTGAATAGAGGAGCACAGTACCCTGCTTCCACAGATAACATACAAACAAAACAAAGAAAACGAAAATTGTGGGCAAGTCACTCCAACATACAATCAGCAATTAAATATAAACACAAAAACATCACAATGCCTCAGGGTCAAACAGCATCACAGTTCACACAAAGAAGCAAGATAAAGCAGGAGAAACAAGGGACCAGGATACAGACTCAAAACACATCCCTGAGGAAGACACAGCATTGGAACTCCCTGATAAGGAATTCAAAAGAATTATATTTAGGTATCTTCAATGAATTGAGAGACAGATCAAGGAAAACATAGAGAAAACCCTACAACAATTTCAAAAGACAAAACAAGAACAAAATGACGAAATAAATGAAAAATTAGAAATGATACAAAATCTACACACAGAAATCCAGAGGATTAATACTAAACTTTCAGAAATAGATTAGACATTGAATGGGAAGGAGCAGAATTGAATCAATGGAAGACAGAATTAGGGAGATTGAAGGCAAATACCTGAACACTTCTTTGGAAAGGAGTAAAAAAAAAAAAAAAAAAAAAAAAAAGCAAAATAAAGAAAGCCTAAGGTTCACATGGGATACCATCAAAAGGAATAACCTATGTGAAATTGGAATTCCAGAACAGGAAGACACAAATAAAACCACAGAGAAAATTGTCAAAGATTTGTTGGAAGAGAATTTTCCTGGTATGATGAAAGATGAGAATATATCCATTCAGGAAGTCCAATGAACCCCAAACAGGATAGAACCCAAAAGAAAATCACTCAGACATAACATCAAACTTACCAAAACCAAAGACAAAAAAAGAATCATGAGAGAAGCACAGGAAAAAAAAAAAAAAGTTACCTACAAGGGGCAACCAATAAGCCTAAGCTCAGATTTCTCAACAGAAACCATACAGGCAAGAAGACAGTGGGATGGTATATATAAACCACTGATGGAGAAAAATTTCCAACTAAGAATTATGCACCCAGCAAAACTGTCCCTCAGATATGATGGTGAAATTAGGATATTTCCAATAAGCAGAAATTAAGGGAATTTGTTAAAACCAGACCAACCTTACAAGAGATGCTAAAGGGTGCCCTTTGGGCAGAGAAGTAACAACAGCCAACAACAACTGACCATTAATACACATGAGGATATAACCCAGAAATCAACACAGCTATGGAAGTATCCAAAGTAAATAAGCCTACAAGACTGTAAACAAGGAAGCAGAGAGATCAATTGACAAATGAGGACAACTACAAACCAAAAAGAGGGAAAAAACTGTGTCATTACAGAACTTCTAGATAGTAGGGAAGTCAAGACAACTACAAGATAGAAGGCACTGTTCTAAACTTGGGAAGAAAACTATAAATCACAGCGTAACCTCAAAGAAAAACCTTCACATCAAAAAGGGGACCAGCATAAATATTCAGCAAATACTAAAACAATAGCAATGAAGGAAGTGCTAACACAATTCATAAACTAAATGAGCTCAGCATAGAAAATTATATGGAACAAAGAAATCAACACAATGAAAAAGCACATGACAAAAATGACAGCAACAAATCCATATTTGCTGATAATTACATATCTGGCAAGGGACTTATCTCTAAGATTTATAGTGGAAGAGTGGATGACCAAACTATGGTACATACACATAACGGAATGCTACACAGTACTAAAGAATAATATACAGTCTGCAAAACACCACATAATATGGATGAACTTGGAGGACATTATGCTGAGTGAAATAAGTCAATCACAGAAGGACAAATACAGTATTAGTTCGTTGTTGTGGAGGGTCAAGGAAAAGTTTATATATGGAAGGAAACTTTCTTTGTTGGTTGCCAGGGGTGGGAGGGGCGGGGGAGGGAAGGAATAGTTAAAAAAAAAATGCATTGACCCATGTCACTTTAGTTTTGTGTATTTCAGTGTACATAAATTATATTTCAATAAAATGCATTTTAAAAAGAAAGAAAGAAAGAAAAGCTGGGCCCAGGTTTATACACTGTGATGGGATCCCACATAGCTAGTGAAGACTTCTCAGCAGCCAGCTTCTACCAGCAACAGTTATGCAGGCTGAACAGCTGATACATAGACAGTTCTGCTAAAGCTGAGAGAAGCAAGGTGCAGGCAGCAGGAAGGAAGGACAAAACAAGGCCTTTTAAAGGCAAAGCCACCTGGTCGAAGGCAAGAGTGGAAATTGGGTCCCTTTAGATATCCAGGCTGCCTGACCTCTTCACATCTGCTCCCCCTCCTGAGCCCAAGGGGTTGCGGGGTCCAGAGAGCTGAGAATGGGGAGCCTGGGTGTCAGTTCTCTTCTCAGTGCACTGTGCACCCTTTGTTCCTCCTCTGAAAAGCAGGGGCTGCTACCCCAAGGTGATGGACTGGAGAAGGGCTGAATCATGTCTAGAACACCACCCCTTACAGTTCCCACCCACCCCTTAAAATAAGTTCTGTCCCTTTGCTCACTCATGCAGCACCTGAAAGTACTCCCTGATCCTCAATATTTCTTTCTTGGCCCAGGCAAAAGAAAGGTGGAGCGTCTCCCAACCTTTTCTGCTTAAAAGCAAAATTCTCTTGACTTTAATAATCCTTAATAGTACTGCCTTAACTTTAACTTATATCCTGTCTAGGTGATGGAAGTATTGACTCTTGGGTATATTTTATAATTTTCTATTCTCATCATGAGACATTAGGAGAAAAAACTTCAACTTAATAATATTAATAATATCTCCCGTTTTTATGTCCCAGGTTAATATGCTCAGCTGCTAACTGAAATGTTGTAGGTTCAAATCATCCAGAGGCCCCTTGGAAGAAAGGCCTGGTGATCTACTTCTGACAAACCAGCCACTGAAAACCCCAGTGGAGAACAGTTCTAGTCTGACACAAGGGATTACCATGAGTCTGAATCAACTCGATGGCAACTGGTTAATAGGTTACCTTTTTTCATATCATTTAATCATTTGCAAGGATCTTCCATACAGCTATCTCATCTTGATCTCACAACAATCCCAAAATAATACAAATAATCACACACAAATTGCAACTAATGTTACATAACAAAATGTGTAAAAATCACCAAATGGAAAACTGATTTCCTCTGCAAACTTTCACCCAAACCACAATTAAAACAAAAATAAAAATTGACCCCTACTGAGCACATACCAGGCACTGCATTGAGCACTACATATGCACTAGTTCATTTAATCTTTAAAACTGCCTTGTGTACTCGTGGGCTCTGGACCATGGTTGCAGGGGACATCAAGCTCAATTGGCATAACATACTATACAAAAACATTGTTCTACATCCATCTTTGGTGAGTAGCGACTGGGTCTTAAAAGCTTGCAAGGGCCACCTAGATACAACGATGGGTCTCTCATTGTCCAGAGCAAAGAAGAATGAAGAAAACCAAAGACACATGGAAACAATTAGTCCAAGGTACTAGTGTACCATGCAAACCTCAGCCTATTTGACCATGAGACCAGAAGAACTAGATGGTGCCTGGCTACCACTGTCAACCACCCAGAAAATGATCAGAATAGGAGATCCTGGATAGAGTGGGAGAAAAAGGTGGAACAAAACTCAGAATCATAAAAAAAAGACCAGGCTTACTGGTCTGATAGAGACTGGTGAAACCCCTGAGACCATGGCCCCTAGTTACCCTTCAGCTCTGGAATTGAACTCACCCCCATGGCTTCCAGCCAAACAATAGACAACCATATGAGGCATATTATACTAGGTAGGTACACTCCTTAGAACAATCAACCATGGAAGATAAGAAGGGCAGTATTTCCACAGGGAGATAGCTCAGAGAACAGGAATGCATAGGAAAGAAGGACACAGGGAAAAAATAACAACATGGAGAAAGTTACATTATGGGAATTGCAATCAATGTCATGAAACAAAATGTGTATAAACTATTGTATGGAAAATGAATTTGTTCTGTAAATTTTCAACCAAATCATAATTAAAAAAAAAAAAACTGCCTTGTGTGTCAGGGACCATGATTTGCTCTGCCTCACAGGTGCAAGAGCCGAGACTTAGGAGGGTTAAACAATGTGCCCAAGGTCATATAAATAGTAAATTCCAAAAGTAAGATTCAAACCAGGTTCTCTAGAGTCCAAACTCTTAATCACTGTGCTAGGATTAATAATCCCTTCCCATTTTGCAGATGTGGAGATGGGTTCAAAGAAGTTCAGTGACCCAAAGGCAAGTTAACAGTAGTAGGAGTAAGGACCTTTGGAGTCGAATAAACCTGAGCTTGACTCCTAGCTTGGCCCCTTCCTAACTAGATGATCTGAACAGATTATTTAATCCTTCCAACTCTTGGTTTCTTCATCTGTAAAATAGGGATAGTAATACCAATCTCCAACGATCACTGTGATGGGTAAAGTGAGAACCTATTATGGTCTAGGCTTTGCAAAAGGGCTAGTTAGTCCCCTGTCCTATTTCCCCAAGCCTTCTTCCTCAAGGCTGAAAAGGCTTGGAAGCCAAGACACAAATCCAAATGAGCTGAAGATGGGCTCTCAGCTCAACTGTTCCACAGCTTCCTGTGTGATCTTGGCCAGGTCCCCACTCTGTCCTGGGCTTCATATGGATGATCCAGAAATCCTCTCTGGCCATATATATTGAAGATGTCTGTGATTTCTGGCTTTTTGTCTAAGACTGCCAACCCATGGAAGCAATAGTTCTCCCTTCTCTTCTCGACTTCAGCCTATCTGAGGGATATGGTCGGCTCACCTTGGGACAGTGGCTCACTGCAGTGATTCTTAGTGTGAAGTGGTGGGTGGGGCTGACTATCAGAATATCATAGGGAAGGACATGTATGGAAGTTAGAAACATTTTGGAAAAGACTCCCAGGTAGCTCTGATAGGCCTTGAACTGTTAAAATCTCTGCCCTGGGGATACTTAGTTTAGGGAATCTGCACCCCATGAAAGGATCCCTGGTTATGTGGTACAACAGTTATGTGCTCTATGGCTAACTGAAATGTCAGCAATTCGAACCCACCAGCCCCTGTGTGGGAGAAAGATGAGGCAGTCTGCTTCAGTGAAGATTTATAGTCGTAGGAACCCTATGGGCAGTTCTACTCTGTCTTAATAGGTCACTGTGAGTCAGACTTGACTCAACAGCAATGGATAGCAATGGGTGGGTAGGTGGTATGCATCCCATGAAACAGAATGTATATGGATTTTCAAGGGGTTCTTAACATTTTTGTTAAGATTCTTTTGAAAATCTGATGAACACTATGGATCCTCTTCCCAGATAGAGACATGTTGCCATAAAACTTTGCATACAGTTTTGGGGGATTCATGGACCCTCTGTGATCCCCAACACTAGAGATATAGATTCATCTTTGCAACTCCCCTATGAATTGTTCTTGTTGTTGGATGCCATGAAGTAGATTTTGACCCACAGTGAACTATATGCTACAGTAGATATCTATCCCATGGGGTTTCCTAGGGTGTAAATCTTTTTTTTTTTTTTTTAAGGTAATATTTTATTGTCTTTCTGGTAAAAGTTTCCACAGCAAATTAGTTTCCCATTTAACAATTTCTACACACGTTATTCAGTGACACTGGTTACATTTTTCACAAAGTGTAAACATTCTCATTATTTCCCTTCTAGCTGTTCCATTTACAGTAACCTAGTTTCTCTGCCCCATTACCTTCTCAGCTTTGCTTCAGAGTAATTATTGACCATTTGGTGTCATATGTTGTTGTTGTTGTTATGTGCCATCGAGTCGCCCCCGACTCATAGTGACCCCTCCTTGGGTTTCCAAGGCAGTATCACTACGGAAGTAGATTGCCCAACCTTCCTTCCGAGGAGTGGCTGGTGGGTTTGAACCGCTAGCCTTCTGGTTAGCAGTCAAGTGCCTTAGGCACTATGCTACCAGAGCTCCTTTTGTGTCATATAGATGATTTTTTAAAAGTGTAGTGTCACTGTCAACCACTCTGACAGGGACCTCTGTAAGAGATCCTGGATAGAGTGGGAGAACAATATGAAACAAAATTCAAAATCATTTTAAAAAAGGGACCAGGTTTGCTGGTCTGATAGAGCCTGGTGGAACCCCTGAAATTATGGCCCCTAACTGCCCTTCAGGTCTGGAATTGAACCCACTCCTGTGGCTTCCAGCCAAACAAAAGACAGGCATATAAGCTAAACATTTACATTAGGTAGATGCACTTCTTGGATCAATCGTGGGAGAAAAGAAGGGCTATGTATGCATAAGGAGACACCTGGCAAGGGGCAGGAGTGCATGGGAGTGAAGGGCACAGGGAGGAAGTAATGACAGGGAGGAAGTAGGAAAAGAGCTGTTGCAATGTGGAAAATTGTGGACAAAGTATATGTGAACTGCTGTATGGAAAATGAATGTGCTCTGTAAATTTTCACCCAAATCACAATAAAAATTTAAAAAAAAAAAGAGTGTAGTGCTCACGGGTAATATTCTTTCTTATGAGACAATTTCTTATTGAGCTAAAAGGCAACCTCAGGGATTAGTTTTGGTTTAAGGGTATCTCAGGGTGATAGTCTCGGGGAGTCCTCTAGTCTCAACCAGTCTTAAAGAAAGTCTGGACTGAAAAAAAAAAGTCTGGACTTTTTAAGAATTTGAATTCTGTTCCACATTTTTCTCCCATTCTCTCAGGATCCACCTATTGTGGCCCTGATCAGAAGGATTGGTAGTGGTAGCCGGGCACTGCCTAGTTGTTCTGGGCTATAAATCTTCATAGGAACAGATCACCAGGGCTTTACTACCACAGAACGATTAATGGGTTTGAACTGCTGACCTTTCAGTTAGCATCCAAATGCTCAACCATTTTGCCTCCAAGGCTCCTTTCCTATGAATTGCCCATGGGCATTTAGTAATCAATCCCATATATAATTGAGATGTCACTGCCCATGAGTGACTTGAGCTCTTTGGAGACTGGCAGGCATAGGGACAAAAGGTTACTCCAGATACTTAGGAGGGAAGGGGTTAAAACTCACTGAACAGAGCTAAGGTCAGGATTTGCACAGTTCTGGAACTCACATCTCAGGAAGGTCTCTCGCCAACCCATCTCCCTCCTCTCTCCCCATCATGCCCAGTAAGCTGCCTTACCTTCCCAGCACCAATCACCTTCTCAGCAGCATAGACAGCCTGGGCACACCGAGGGCAGCGCTCAGAGCCACCAATTTTCTGGGCAAACTTGGATGCATTGGGGTTGGTGGTAGGCCTGTGGCCAGGGGCCCTGCAACAGGAAGAGCATACAGTGAGATGACTTCTGTTAAGAAATATGCATGGGCCTGGTACTGCATGGGTATGACACCACCTTCATATCATGCCAGGGCATGGGGGCTGTTCTCCCAGCTACAGTGACAAAGGCTAGGGCCATAAGGGACTCAAAGATATCCCCTTTTACAGATGACAAATGAAGGCTCAGTACAGTTTTCATTGAAACATCAATCATCCAGTTAAAATACCCTGAATTATTTTTTAATACCTCGTTTGCTGATTCCCCTCTATTGCACACCCCCATTCCTGCAGCGGTTTCATAATCAGATTATCTCCAAGAGAAATCTGCTGACCAATCACTCCCACTGGGGCAGTGACCTTGGCTGAAAAGTTGATAACTCAGCTGTCATTTCCGTCCATCCCCCCAAGGCCCAGGAACCATCCGGGATGACTGCCAACAGCCACTATTTAGCAGAAGGGCCGAAGTCAGTGGGTGCTAGGGAGACCCAGTGACACCCTATGGCATTTCCAAGGAAGGAGAATGACCCTCACCCCCCAGCAGGGGTGAGAGGTGGCAGTGTAGAGCCCTGGGCCTGGTACAGATCCTCACTAGCTAAGGGTCTCCATTCTCTCACACATAAACAGAGAACACTGGACTAAATAATTCTTGGGGCCCCTCCCAGCTCTGACCCTTATAAAAATACAGGATCAAGTTCCATGAGAGGAGGAACCTGGCCTATTCTATTCTCCACTGTGCTCTAGCTCCTCCAGTAAGCCTGACACATAGTTGGTACTCCATACTACCTTTCCAAAAAATGGCTTAGTCAGAGCCATTTTGCCTCTCTGAGCCTCCTACAGCTTAAACAAAAGTAGTTGAAAATGTGCCCAACACTGAGGAAAAGAGTACTCAAGAATAGGGGTGGGAGAGGATCCTTTACTTACTCCTCATGCTTGATGCCCAGCGACTCCCCCTTGTCGGTGCTCAGTGTGCCTGCACCCTGCCCATAGCCATAGCCTTTTGGGCCATATTTCTTGCCGTAGCAGGACTTGCAGTAGATCTCCTCACCATGCACGGCCACAGTGGTGCTGTCCAGATTCTTCTTACAGATCACTGTGAAAGGGAAGAAAGGTATGATGAGCTGAGGTGGGGTGAGCTGCTAGCTACCGCAAGTCCCCTACAGCTGAAGTTCTCCTGGCAGTTTACATACATCATATCCTGATCTTTCAAGAGCGGCTGGAAATGGAAGCCTAGAAGGCCAATGAGATGGAGGAAAGGAGATGGGATCCGTAAGTCCTTTCTGACTCCAAGAACACTAGATTCCCTGGAGTCTGTGCATGTCTTCCCAGTCCTCTGCACCCTCACACCTCCCCAACAGTGCAGTGTACTCCAAAGTTCAGAGGAGGCAACAGCCTAGGCTAACTCCAAGCCAACGGAAGCTGGCTGAGGTCCTTCACTCTGCCTTTGACAAATAGATTACATGTCCTAATAGGAGAGGGGGGAGGGGGAAAGGAAGGAAGAAGTGGGCAGGGTTTTCCTGCCTCCAGCAACAGAATCCAGAAGGAACAATGTGTGCTTGCTGGGGGAGGCGGAGGATGAAGGGGAAGAGATATACCCAGTAAAGCATCATTTGATATATAGGTATCTCACCCAGCGTGGTGGGCTTTTAAATGCAATACAGGTCATGATAACTACAAGATTTGGAATTTCTATTCTCAGATATCACTTTGCCACAGAAAAAATTTGAGTCAGACACTCAGAACAATTTCCTTACTACCAGGGTAAGAGATATTGGAATGAGATGAGCCAGAAGGCCCATGGGCCTCATATATCAGAACCCAGGGTCATATAGAGGCATACTGCCCAGAATCCAACCCCAACTCACCCTTTCCAGGTGTGTGACCCTGGGCAAGCCACTGTGCCTTTCTAGCCTCACTGTCCTAATTTATAAATGCAGGCAATAATGCCTACTTTAAGAGGTGGCCATGAGAATTAAATGAGATCTTAAATGTGATGTGTTTAGCATGATGCCCTACACACAACAGGTGCAGAATAAATATTGGCCACTCATGTTAGTATCACATATAGTTACTACCATCCCAAGATAAGGGGGAGGGTGACATGATCCGGCCCTCAAGAGACCATGTGCTTCTAACCCCCAACCACTTCTCTTAGGAGACTCCGCTTCACCCTATTTCATTAGGTCTCATCCTGTCATAGTGATTTGGCTTCATGATATTCTTTAAATATTGAGATTCAGTGTGCCCAACTGGACTGCATCCTCAAACATGTCTTTCTAAAGATGGAAACCCAGGGAAACCGAGGGAAATGCCATGCCTCCTACCCCACTTTGAGAAGGCTCCGTGCAGCTTGCCATCCTCTTGCCTTTAAAGGGTCCAGCTATCTGTCAGCTTCTCTCCTTCCCCAGAACCCCAGGTTGGAGACTTCTGACCAAATAAGGACCCTCTTGTTCTGCCCTCGAAATCCCTACCTCATTCCAGCACTCTGGCAGCCCAAATATAGAACGTCCCACCTCCTCCCCTGAGGCTTGGCTCCCAGGAAGGAGGAACAAACAACAGGCCAAGGAAACAACATTCCCTTCTAGGGTGGGAAGTCAGGAGTTGGCCTGGAATTGTTTCCCATAAGACCCAAATTGAGCTGGGAGTTCCAAGGCCAAAGGGAAGGCAGACAGCAGAGATAAACGCAGGGGAACTGGGTCCATCCTGACTAGTTTCTCCAGCAAGGGACCCAGCTCAGCCCAGATGAGGCATTAGAGCCTACAAGCAGACATGCTCCTGATGGTAGGCCAACAGCTCCCCTGCCATGCCACCTGAGCCTGACTTTCAGATAAAGTACTTTAAATAAGACGCATCTGCTCTGCCTTGCTTCTCCCAGAGGCCTAGGCCTGCCCACCATGCCCACTTTCAACTCCCTTCACCCTGGCCCTTCCAGGCAATGTGGTCAGGGACTCCCAGCTCACTTGTGGGCTCCACCAAAGTCTCAAGCAAGGGAGATTTTTAATAAAGGTGTGAATAGGTTTCTACCAGATCATGTTAAGCAAAAGAAAAGCCCAGGTTGTATGTATGTATTGGACAAACACGCTTCCAGATGCCACCTGGCTCTGTAGGGCCTTGCAATGCTATGTGGAAACACAGGGGAGAGGCAGCCCCAGGTGAGAGGTCAGACCTCCCTCACCCCACATGAACCATTGACCTTTTTGGTTAGCAGCCAAATGCCTTAACCACTATACAACTAGATCTCCTTTTGAAGGAAGACTAAGGCCCACAAAAAAAGCCCAAGATCAGAAACTGAACCAGGATAGACCCCAGCCCCTGATTTCCAGACCTGGTTGTTTTCTGCTAGCCTGTGGTTCAAGTAGGCCAAGCGTGCACAAGAAGGAGGGTGAAAACTGACAGTAAACTTCAGCCAGCAGGTAAGGAGACCCTAGTGTCAGAGGGTGAGTATGCCTTCTGTGAGCTTCACTTGAGCTCTTAGATTCTGCCAACAGCCCAGTTTCACCAGCCTGCACCAGAGGGTTAGGCCAGACCAGCTCTTCATTTCCAGGGTTGGCTGCTCAACCCTTTCGGGCCCCAGGGGGGAGTTGGTTACAGCATGAGATAGGCACACAGCCTTGGGGCAGGCCCCCACACAAAGCTGAATTCTCACATCAACCTCTGAGCATCACCTGCTAATGGGAACTGGCTGCCCCTACTGAGACCACACAGTGTATTGCAGGCCCTCTTGACCCACGCTTTCATATCAAAGGTCAGGCCCAGAATGAAGGTAGTTCTCCCCTGACTTTGTCTACTACATTATCCCACATTCCATACATGTATCTCAGGGCCACAGGAAAAGGAATGCAGGTGCCAACAGGAGTAGAATCCAGAGCCAATGACCCAAGTGGTCAGAGGAACTTCTTTTGGGGACTCACTTAGGCACCCCCAGCAAGGGGATAGACCGTAACCCCACCAGGGCCCAGCACCTGCTAGCCTCTGCCTTCCTTAGGATGGAAACTCCATGTATTCTATGGGTTATCCAGAATTCAGGCTAAACACTTATCACCACTTAACCAAAAAAAGAAAAATAACCCTCTTTTCATTCACAAACAAATCTTTGCCAAGAGCCTGCTAGATGCTGTGTGCTTCGCGGTAGGAATAAGGAAGCCATGGAGATACCTCAGACCACTGAGACATGTGCAGTGCTAAGCAGTTCACTTATTATATATATCTTGGTGATTTTCTTTTGGGGTCTATCCTGTTTGGGGTTCGTTGGACTTCTTGAATGGATATATTCTTGTCTTTCATCATATCAGGGAAATTCTCTCCCAGCAAATCTTCAACAATTTTCTCTGTGATTTTATTTGTCTCTTCCTGTTCTGGAATTCCAATTACACATAGCTTATTCCTTTTGATGGTATCCCACATGAACCTTCTCACTGCCATCAAGTTGATCCCGACTCATAGTGACCCCTCCTTTGGTTTCCGAGGAGGTATCTCTACAGAAGTAGATTGCCCAATCTTCCTTCCAAGGAGTGGGTGGTGGGTTTGAACCACCAGCCTTCTGGTTAGCAGTCACATGCCTTAGGTACTTTGCCACCAGAGCCCCTACATGAACCTTAGGCTTTCTTCATTTTGTTTTGATCTTTATTCTGATTGATCCCTTTCCAAAGAAGTATTGAGTTATTTGTCTTCAATCTCACTAATTCTTTTTTCCATTGATTCAAGTATACTCCTCTGCCTGTTCAATGTGTTATCTATTTCTGAGAATTTAGTATTAATCTTCTGGATTTCTATCTGTAGATTTTGTATCATTTCTAATTTTTCATTTATTTTGTCATTTTGTTCTTGTATTGTCTTCTGCAATTGTTCTAAGGTTTTCTCTGTGTTTTCCTCAATTTTGTCAGTGTTTTCCTTGATCTGCCTCTCAATCTGTTGAAGGTATCTAAATATAATTATTTTTAATTCCTTATCAGGGAGTTTCAATGCTGCATCTTCCTCAGAGATGTATTCTGGGTCTGTATCCTGGTACCTTGTTTCTACTGCTTCTTTGTGTGGACTGTGATGCTCTGTTGTCTCTCATACATTGTGATGTTTTTGTGTTTGTTTAATTGGTGACTGTATGTTGGAGTGATTAGCCCAAGATTTTCATTATCTTTGTTTTGTTTGGATGTATCTGTTTTGTTTGGATGTACTGCAGTCCTCCATTCACTAGTTGGCAGCACTTACGCACTCACCACATGTCTCCTTTACAGTCATCAGCCTCCTGTATGTCCATGCTGCCTTTGGCAAGCAGAGCCCATTCTTAGGTCCCTGGAATCTGAATGAGAATGGTGTCACTTTAAGTATCCAAAATGGCCACTGCTTGTAAACATTCAAAATGGCTGTGCCCTCTGGATAGCTGAAAGGCCACAGCTCAGTTTTCTCCTTCTTTGCTGTTTCCCTTTTCAGTCGTCAGCTACCCGTGCAGTAGTCCATGCAGCCCTTGGTAAGCAGGGCTGATTTTTAGGTTAATTCTCAGGTCCTAACATCACTTGGAAATACTCAGGCTTTCCATGCCATCAGGACAGCTGATAGTCTGCAGCTCCCACTGTTACCTCCATGCCCAGGACTCTGCTGTATCTCTGGCCCTGACCTCTCCTCTGAGTCTAGGCTCAAATACACCTGTTTTCATCCAGGTTCTTCTACTGTTGTTGTTGTTATGTGCCATCGAGTTGGACACGACTCAGCAGCAACCCCTCCTTGGGTTTCCGAGGCGGTATCACTACGGAAGTAGATTGCCCAACCTTACTTCTGAGGAGTGGCTGGTAGATATGAACTGCCAGCCTTCTGGTTAGCAGTCAAGTGCCTTGAGTACTATGTACTAGTTGGTGTTTAATCCACTTCTGTACCCTTCCTTTCAAAGCTCAGAGCTCCAGGATTATCTTCTGTATCTGTGTCAATTGGTTTCTCTTTTCTTTGTTAAAGAGGGTCTGTGTAGCTTGCCTGCTTATTCAGCCATCTTATCAGAAGTTAAGTTACCTAAGCAGTTCACTTATAGCTCTCATATCCAGGAACAGGGCTGGCTTGGAGACCCCAGAGAGACATGAGACCATTCCTTATGATTGTTTGTTACACAACAACCCTTTCCAGCCTTGCTCCACACTTTCCACAAGTGTTTCTAATCCTCCGCATCCCCTCACACCCTGCCCCAGTCCCTGTTCCTTCCTTCTTATGCCACCCCCTGAATTTCTGACTCCCCTCAACTGTCTGACCAACCACACAACTCCTCCGCATGCAGGGCTGCAGGTGGGAGGTCTCCTCAGCCACAGCTGGCCCCTTTTAATCAGTGATTAAGCAACATTCTTTGAGAGCAAGAAAAGGGCCTCAGGTCCCCAGCAGCCTGGCCCCTCTTCCCCAGCTAGGCCAGCGACCCTGAAAAATAAATGGCTAGGAAATTCCTAAGTGGAGTGAACTGCTGATAACAAGATGCTGCTATTTCCAGTGTCCTTTGTAGGCTAGAAGCCAACAAAGCTCCAACAAAGCTCATTTACACCCTCTTCATCAGAGGCAGCTCTCTGGGCTGTCACTCCAGGCAGGGCCGTGGCAGGGCCTGGGGCCCCTGCTGGCTTTGGGCTGATCTGACCAGTAGCAGGCAGAGATCTGGTGGACATCCGTGATTGGATGGGTTCTGGCCCATCTGGATCCTACTGTGGAGCACAGATCAACTAGAACAAAAAAAACAGGATTCTGTCGACTGCTTCATATGATGCAGACAGACAGGACCACTTCCTGGATCTCTCAGGGACTTCAGCCCTGTGAGGTTACCTTTGCATCACAGCATCTTGCTTGGGACCCTTCAGCCCCGTGTGTGTGTGTGTGTGTGTGTGCGTGTGTTCGGGAGTAGGGGCAGCAGAGTCTACCATTTATTGAACACATAGTGCTCTTTATTTGTTTTACAAGCTCATTTCAATTCTCACAACCCCATGAGGTAAGTATTCAGTCCACTGTAATAATGAGCAAACTCAACCAGAGAAAGCTTGAGTCATTTACCCATTCACACTGAGCTAATGAAACCCTGATCTGACTGGTTCCACAACCTGGTGCCTAACTAAGACACCCTACTGCCTCCCACTCATTGCCTGCCCTCAAGGAAATGCACCGTGCTGTAGTAGCCTCTTTTTCTAATGCACACGTTCTGCTATGGTCACAAGAAAGGAAATCACTTAGGAATCTGGGGAGAAGCTTTCCTGAGTCTATACTTCCTGGGTGCTCTGAAAGCATCATTTCCCCACTGGTCCAGGCCACCTGTCAGTGCAGCATCATGGGGCTGGGATCCTGGTCAACCTGACCACTTCCAGCTGCTTGACATCTTTTGCTGGTTTCCTACTCGTCCATGCTTATGATTGAAGCAAATCTTTTCTTTAAGTATCAAAATATTTACCATTTTAATCATTTTCAAATGTACAATTTAGTGACATTAATTACAGTCACCATGTTGTGAAAACATCACCACTATCTATTTCCAAAAAATTTTCATCACCCTTAATAGAAACTCGGTGTCACTTAAGCAATAACTACCCATCCCTCCCCACACCCAGCCCCTGGTAACTAACTGCTAATCTACTTCCTGTCTCTATGGAGTTACCTATTCTAGACATTTCATATAGGTGGACTCACACAATATTTGTCTTTTTGTGTCTGGCTTCTTTCCTGCTATATAATGTTTTCAAGGTTCATCCATGTCGTAGCCTGTATCAGAATGTCATTTCTCTTTATGGCTGATGACTGGTGCAAATCTTGCCCTGGGTCATTAGGCATGATGTCAACGAGCTTTGCACTCCTTCCTCTCTCTCATCCCAGGCAGAGCAGGAATAGGAACTGAGAGAGCAATGGGCTGGCTAGAAGGGGCTGAAGCAGGAAGGGCCTAGATCTTCCCGTAAGCTCAGCTTCACCAGAGGGCTGTGGCCTTTGTTGCCTTTTAACAAGGGATAATTTGGGTCCAAAGGCTGGTGAAACTTTGGGCTGAAAGTGATTTCCTCTTAAATGATGGGCTTGTAGCAGGGAGAAAAAGAAGAGCAAACTGACTGGAAAGTTTTCCTAATCAAGTCCTTACAGCCTGGCTTTCAGCCCATCGGTGCCCACCACCCCCCTCCTCCAGCTCTGGTCAGTCCATCCCAAGAGAGTAGGAAAGCAGCTTCTGAACAGAACAAAGAGGCCCTTAAGTGTTTCCCTTCCCAGCTGCGCTGCAGCCAAATGTCAAGTTGTTTACATCCCTTGGGACCAGTTCCCTGGGGTGTTGACAGGCCCAGCCTGTGGGGGCAGGCTGGGTCCTCATCCCTATGGCAACAGCAGGGCCTAGGGCTCATACTCACTGCACAGGAAGCAGGACTTGTGGAAGCTATTGCCTTCACACTGAACCTCTTCAGCAAAGTAAACTGTCTTCTGGCATACTCCACATTTCTTGCCTCCTCCCCAGTTTGGCATTCTGCAAAAGGGATACAAAAATGGAAATTCATTTGAGAAAGAGATGGAAATACAGACTGCCCATGAGGGAAACTGACAGGCAGAGACTGAGAAGAGAGAAATATGGAGACAGGACTCCTATGGGGCAGGCCAGCCCAAGTCCAACACTTCTTCCTGCTTGCTCTCAACCATGTCCTCAAACATGCTACTTGGGGGTCTCTTCTCCCAATGTAATCAACAAATACTTTCTGAGCAACTATAACATTTTCAGCTTTATGCTAGGCAGTCTTTTTAAAAAAAAAATTATTGAGTTTTTGGTGAATGTTTACACAGCAAATTAGATTCCCATTTAACAATTTCTACACATAGTGTTTAATGACACTGGTTACATTTTCCACATTGTGTCAACATTCTCATTATTTCTACTCTGGTTGTTTTGTTTCCCTTATTCTTGCTTCCCTGCCTCCCAAACTTCTTCATCTTTACTTTAGGGTAAATGGGTGAAGCACTCTTATTATTTGCCACTGAACTGATTTCAACTCATGGTGACCCTGTGTCTGTCAGAGTAGAACTGTGCTCCACAAGAGTTTTCAAGGCTGTGACCTTCCCAAAACAGATTGCCAGACTGTTTCCTGAGGTGCCTGTAGGTAGATTCAAACTGCCAAACTTTTAGCTAGTAGTTGATTGTTTAACCTTTTGTGCCACCCACAGATTCCTTGCCCGGTCTAAGGATAGAAATAAGCGTAAGATGCAGATCCCACAAAGGAGGCTGCAGTCACAGTAAAAATGAACCATCTACCACTACATGCATCAGCATGGAGGAATCTCACCAAGATAATGTAGGTCAAAAGCAGCAGATAAACCAGAGTCCACGTAACACAAATCCGTTTGTATAAAGTTCACAAACAGGCAAAACAAACTCATAGTGTCTAAGCACAAACACATGAGTGGAAAAGTTATACAGAAAAGTAAAGGAGTAATTATCACACACTATTATCCTAGAGATAGTTATCTCTCAGAAAGGGAAGGGACTATGATTGGTTGGGGTCTCCAGGGGGCTGCAAAGCCACTGACAATGCGGTTGTCACATGGGGGTTCACTTTATAATTGTTCCTTGAACTATACACATAGGTTTTACAAACGCTTTTGTTTTTGTTATTCTTCCCTGGAGAAGGATATCAGGCTCGGTAAAGTGGAGGGTCAACAAAAAAGGGGAAGACCCTCAACAAAATGGATTGACACAGTGGCTGCAATGATAGGCTCAGGTATAGCAAGGATTGTGGGGCTGGCACAGGACCGGGCAGCTTTGTTCTGTTGTACATGGGGTCTCTAAGGGTCGGAGCTGACTCAACAGCACTTAACAATAACAACAACAAGGTATTGGTTAGGAACTTGGATCCTAATGTGGGACAAGTGTGGTCCAATCCTGATGCTGCCTTGGGCAAGGCAGTCAGTCTTTCTAAACCATTATTTCTGTATCCATAACATGTATTCTAAAAATAGAAGCTACTTCATTTCTGGGGACTAAATGAGATACGGCACATCAAAGGCAGGGCACAGCACCTGGCATAAAGTGAGTCTTCGATAATCAACGGTTATTATTTTTAACCCAGAAGTCCACAGATCAGTGCCTGGTCAACCAAAAAGCAGCACAAAAGGTAAATGCTATAAGAATTTGGAGAAAGAAAAAGTCCTTAAATTGAGGGACCTACTTCTCTCCTTCCAATTCAATCATTTACTCACAGACATGACTGAAAGAAGAAGATGACCCTCTAATTCTTTCAATAGCAGCTCATATACAAGACAGGGAAGGGGTCCTAGATAAGGCACTGTGGATATTGATGGGTGCTAAGGTAGCCCAGAACATGAGAGCAAAGGAACATAGTGTGCTAGGAAATGAAGGAAATGGGAGTCAGAGCAGACTCCTGCCTCACAAGGCAAAAGAGTCTAAGGAGAAGGTTTGTTGGGATATATATCACGGAAATGTTGCAAAACAAGGATGTGGCATCCAGTGTCCACACTCCTGGTAACAGGGCTTGTGCTGGTAGCTAGAGAGTCAATACCAAGGACAGAGAAAGATATGGTCCCCACTTATGGTGAACACAGGTCTCAGTTCAAGAAGAGGGTCCTGACTGTATTCTCTATTGAGTTCCCACATCCAGCCTAGCACCTGACCCAATACATACCAAAAAACCAAATCCACTGCCATTAAGCCGATTCCAACTCATAGTAACCCTATAGGACAGAGTAAAACTGCCCCATAGGGTTTCCAAGGCTGTAAATCTTTACAGAAATAGACTCCCACATCTTTCTCCCATGGAGTGGCTGGTGAGTTCAAACTGCTGACCTTTTGCTTAGCAGCTGAATGTCTTTAACCACTGTGTCACCAGAACTCCCATATAGGGCTCAGTAAATATCCGACGAATGAAAGAAGGCTGCACTCTTACTGAAAGCAACAGCAGGGGCTATGTCCTCTACACAAGTGAATCTCCAAAGCATTTGGGACCTACACAGCCAGCTACCCAGAGGGACCAAGTAGTTGAACCAGTGGGCTAGGGACCATAGTCACAGGGGACATCAAGCACAATTGGCATAACATACTACAAAAAACATTGTTCTACCTCCTACTTTGGTGAGTAGCGACTGGGATCTTAAAAGCTTGCAAGCAGCCATCTAGATGCAACAATGGGTCTCTCCTCGCCCAGAGCAAAGAAGAATGAAGAAAACTAAAGATTCATGGAAACAGTTAGTCCTAGCAACTGGTACACCATGCAATCTGCAGCCTCTACGACTATGAGACCAGAAGGACTAGACGGTGCCCAGCTACCACTGTCAACCACTTGGAGGGGGATCTATGTAGGAGATCCTGAATAGAGAAGGAGAATAACGTGAAACAAAACTCAAAATCATTTGGAGAAAAAAAAAAAGGGGGGGGGGACCAGGTTTGCTGGTCTGGGAGCCTGATGGAACCACTGAGACTATGGTCCCTAGCTACCCTTCAGGTCTGGAATTGAACCCATACCTGTGGCTTCCAGACAAACAAAAGACAGGCATATGAGTTGAACATTTA
The DNA here is from genome assembly GCF_000298275.1 of Orycteropus afer afer. NCBI lineage: Eukaryota > Metazoa > Chordata > Mammalia > Tubulidentata > Orycteropodidae > Orycteropus > Orycteropus afer. The sequence goes on from NW_006921662.1 coordinate 8,456,433, forward strand.
CCTGAGGTAGATACACTCCTTGGAGAGAACAATCACGGGAGAAAGAAGGGCTGTTTATGCACAGGAAGACAGCTCAGGGGGCAGGGGTGCATGGAGGAATGGACACAGGGAAGAGGTAACTATGGGGAGGAAGTGGGAGGGGAGCTGTTGCATTGGGGTAAATTGTAGTCAATGTCATGAGACAAAGTGTATGTGAACTACTGTATGGAAAGTGAATTTGCTCTGTAAATTTTCACCCAAATCACAGTTTAAAAAAAAAAAAAATTTAATCAGTAGACTTCCTTACAGAACATACAGAAGTCCTTTTTTCAAAAATAAAAAACAAAAACAATAAAAAAAACATTTGGGACCTAGCAGAGAAACATGTGCAGGCTGATGACCAGGATTTAAGGTGGGGCAAGTGGTGTTGGTGACAATGGCTCACGCTGGTCACCAGAGATGGAATATCACTGAGATGATGAGAATCTTCTGTGAAGTTTTTTGAGAGCAGAGGAGACAGACAGTTTTTGCTCCTGCTGTTCAACTCTCTCCCATATCCTGGAGTTATCTCTGCTCCCACCACACCCTCTCTCTCCCCAGTCACCTGTGTTCCCACTGTGACCTCTATGCTGAGGACTCTGCTTATCTCTGGCCCTGACCTCTCCTCTAAGTCTAGGCTCAAATACACAATCTCAGGTGCTCATCTCCACCTGGATGACCCACAACCACCTCAATTTCAACATGGGCGATCCTGAACTCATTATCTTTTCTCTCAAACCTGTTCTTTTTCTTGACTGCTCCAGCTTTGCTTGTGGTACCACAATCATCCTCTCCATCACTAAGGAATCTTATCCCAAACCTTAGAATGATGATGAGCTCTTCCTTCTCCCTTAGCTGCACCCCACTCTACACTCCCCTCTACCTATCCACCCCCTAAACTGTGTCCAGCCCTTTAGAGCCTACCAATACAGGATCTAGGACATTCACTCTCTCTTTTCTATCCAATTTCCACTGTGCCTGGGTGGTGCGAACAGCTAACACATTTGGCTGCTGACCAAAAGTTTGGTGATCGAGTCCACCCAGAGGTGCCTCGGAAGAAAGGCCTGGTGATCCACTTCTGAAAAATCAGCCATTGAAGACCCTAGGAGCACACATCTATTCTGACATACATGGGGTCACCACGAGTCAGAGTCAACTCCATGGCAACTGGTTTATTTTTGTTTGTTTACTTTTTAATCCAAGCATAATCACCTCCCATTTTTCATTTGGCTGATCATGAAAGCCCCCTTGGAGGACATTGTGCTACTCACACCCTTTTCTTGGTAACTACCCAAATTTCAGTCATAGCATGTGGCCTGGCCCTAACTTAATTAGCCAGGGTGACTGGCTCAGGAACAGGTGAGTGACCAAGTTCTAGCCAATGAGAATGCAAGAATGGTTTTTGGAGGTTCTGGGGAAAAAATATTCTGATCTTAGAGAGCTTTCTGGAAGCAAGGCCCTCTCTCCCTCTGAGTGAGGAAAGAGGAGCAATTGGCTCTGGGGGTTGTCATCACAGGGGAGACAGGCAGTCTTCTGAGAATTGGGAGACAAAAAGAAACTGAGTGCATGATGACATCAGTAGTAAGCACCTGAGTTAAGCCACACCAGAGCTTCAACTTATCTCTGAAATCTCAGGTTAAAGAAAACAGTTGCCATCTAGTCAACTCCAACTCAAGGCGATTCCATGTGTATCAGAGTAGAACTGTGCTCCATAAGGTTTTCAATGGCTGGTATTTTGAAAAGCAGATCGCTAAGCTTTTCTTCTGAGGCACCTCTGGGTGGACAGGACTGGAACCTCCAACCCACTTTTAGTTAGTCAACAACTCCCCTCTGCTTTACTGTTGTTAGTTGCTGTGCAGTTGATTTTGACTCATGGAGACCCCGCGTGCACAGAGTAGAACTGCTCCATAGAGTATTCAAGGCTGTGACCTTTCAGAAGCAGATGGCCAGGCCTGTCTTCCGATGCACTCTGGGTGGGTTCAAACCACAAACTTTTAGGCTACTAGGCAAGTACTTAACCATTTGTACCACACAGGAACTCCTCCCCTCTGCCTAAGAATAATCAAACTCCTCTCCACAGCACAGGCTATCATAGTTAGAATTTGTGATTTAATCACTAAGCTCACCCCAGGAAAGCCCAGGCCAGGGCCAGCACTAGGCAGCACTACACACAGTTGAGGAGCTCTGGTAGTGCAGTGGTTAAGACATTCAGCTCCTAACCAAAAGGTCAGCGGTTTGAACCCACCAGCCACTCCACAGGAGAAAGATGTGGCAGTCTACTTCTGTAAAGATTCACAGCCTTGGAAACCCTCTGGGGCAGTTCCAGTCTTCCTGTAGGGTCGCTATGAGTCAGAATCAACATGATGGCAGATTTGGTTTGGGTTTGGTGCACCATTGGGGGAGGCTGCCTGGGAGGCTGCCAGGGGTGCAGGGCTGGAGCCGGGCCCACTGTGCTCTCCCAGGTGTGAGCAGGCACTGATGCGAGACAGACCATCACCCACGGCCGGTTTTCCCCTTCTCGGGTTTTGGATGGCAGCTCCTCAGGCTTATGCACATCAGTGACATACCCGCAAGTAGGGTTTCTCTAGCTGTACGTGACCTCTCTCTGCCCTCCTCAGATAACCCATGGGGCCTGAGCTCCCAGATACTCCAGGCCAGTCCCAATCCCAGCCTCTGACCCTCTAACTATTCCTTCAGCCCCTTTCTGTGCTGAGGTCTCCAGAGGCCCACTGCCTTCACTGAGCAAAGGCTCGGCACTGCAGAGCCATATAATGCAATGGAAAATTTGATAAGAATAGCAACATGTGGCAGGGATTACTAAATGCATTTCCCCACTGCTTTCTTGCTGTTGTTGTTGTTAGGTGCTATTGAGCTGGCTCCAATTCATAGAGACCTTATTATGTGTAATAAAATGAAACAATGCCCAGTCCATTGCCATCCTCACAACAGAAGGTGTGTTTGAGCCCACTTTGGACATGGTATCAGGGGAGACCAATCTCTGAAGAAGGACATGCTTGGTAACGGAGAGGGTCAGCAAAAAAGAGGAAGACCCTCAATGGGATGGATTGGCACTGTGGCTGTGACAAAGGGCTCAAACAATGAGCTCTTCCTTGCTACAGAAACCTAATTATATTCAGGCAATCCCCCCTCCACCGAGGGTGGAGCCTGAATCCCTGAATCCAACCATGGTTCCTCTGCCAATGGCTGGTTCAAGAACAGGCTGTGACTACTGAATAGACCATCTTACTTCTGGCCAGTGAGATGTGAGAGAAGATCCCCCCGGGTAGCTTCTGGGAAAATGTTTTATCTTCTCCCTCTGATGAGGTGACTAGCCATGACCCTGGGACTCCTGCAACCAAGACTGCCGTTGATTGGAGGCCTACTGTACACCAGACAACTTACAGATGTCAGCCAATTTCATCCTCACCATGGAGATGGAGAATATATGCCTACTTTACAGATCACTTGCCTGCTCACCAGAAGGCTGGCGGTTCAAACCCACCAGCCACTCCTCGGAAGGAAGGTTGGGCAATCCTACTTCCGTAGTGATGTTGTTGTTGTTGTTGTTATGTGCCGTCGAGTCGGCCCCGACTCATAGCGACCCCTCCTTGGGTTTCCGAGGCAGTATCACTACGGAAGTAGGATTGCCCAACCTCCGTAGTGATACTGCCTCAGAAACCCAAGGAGGGGTCGCTATGAGTCAGGGCTGACTCGACGGCACATAACAACAACAACAACAACAACAGATCAAGAAAACAAGGTTCCGTTCTTGCACCCACAGAGCTAGAAGAGGCCGAGATTTGAATGCAGATCTAACCATTGCTGAGTCCTGTCACCCCAATCCCCATGTTGTCGCCCTATGGTATTTAAGAGTACTACCTAGTGCCTGCTCATAGTGGGCATACAATACATCAGCCTGGCTCTCTTTCTTCCAACCCCCAAAACAGCAGGGGACACACTCCATGCCCCTAGGAACACGCCCAAGTGAGGAAAGTTCCCCTGATCACGTGGTTGCAAGCCAGTTCCAAGCAGTGTTTTGTTCCCCAACACAAAAGCCCTTCTCCCTCTGGGGGAGACCCAAGCTCCACACAGGCCTCCCCTTGTTTTGCCTGGCTCCATGTCAGGGGCCCACATCCAGCAGGGCCCCAGGGAATCAGGAACATGGGCGGAGAAATGGGTGAAACCCAACGACTTGCCAGTGAGGAAAATCTGCCCAGGATACTTCTCAGCTGAGCCATTGCTTTGAGCTTGGCCATTTGGTTGGGGGTCTCCCCTCAAGAGCCCAGTGAAGAGGCAAGGTCTCTAGTGCCTAGAGATGAAAAACAATGACTGTAGGAAGGGTCCCAGGCAGGCTCTGTGGATGGGCTCCTGTCCCCCTCTGCCCACATGAGGATGCTCCAGGGGACCCTGCCTGTGATGAAGTGTCTCAGCTAGAGGGAGCCCTGGCCACCTCATTTCCTGCAAGGAATGGGACTCGGCCTTTCCGCCACTCCTTCTTTTCTGCCCAACCCCTCCCTTCTTTTCAACAGCCAAATCCTGTCTCCAGGCTGAACTGCCTTAAAAGGAAACCTGCTTCTCAGATTTTGTGGAGTGCCTAGAGGGAGGCCTGGCTCCTCCCTAGTCGCTTTCCCTGTTCTTGGTGATAGAAGTTCTGCTGGAGGTTTTGGTGAGAGAGCTTCCTAGCAGGGTTCAGGTTGTATAGTTCAGTGGTTAGGAAAGTGGATGCTGGAGTCAGATCTGGGTTTCCCCCTAACAGAATGATCTTGGGAAAGTTATTTTCTCTCTGAGAATTTTTTCCTTATCTCTCAAATGGAACCATGTTGTTGTTGTTGGTTAGGTACATACATTCTAATCAATTCCCACTCATAGCTAATCCCTGTGACAGAGTAAAACTGCCCCATAGGGTTATCTAGGCTGTAATCTTTGTGGAAGCAGATCATCAAGTCTTTTTTCCATGGAACCACTGGGTGGGTTGGAACTCCCAGCCTTTTTGGGTTAGCAGGCAAGCGTTTAACCACTGCACCACCAGGGCTCCTTGAATGGCACCATTAAAAAAAAAAAAAAAAAAAAAACAACCATTGTCATCAATTCCAACTCATAGCAACCCTATAGGGCAGAAAAGTGACTCATAGGGTTTCCAAGGCTATAATCTATATGGAAGCAGACTGTCACATATTTACCCTGCAGAGTGGCTGGTAGGTTTGACTTGTCAACCTTTTAGTTAGCAGTCAAGCACTTTAACCACTGCACCATCTAAGCTCCTTATATGGCACCACACATGCCTCTAAAATCATTGTTCTGAGGATTAACAAAAAAAAATGACAATGGATATAAAGTGATAGCACAACGACTGTTACACTGTAAGTGTTCAATTTTTAGTATTAAGGCATTGTTCTGTGTGATAGTTAATGTTATATCGCAAATGGACTAGGCCATGATTCTCAGTATTATGTAATTATCCTCCACTTTGAGGTCTACATCCAAAATATACAGATGTTCTGGCAAAGCTCTCTCTCTATCCTGCATTTGGCTCATCATCCTCTGACCTCCAGTTCTTGGGACGTGAGCTAGCAGCCTGCTATCTGACTTGCCAGTTCTGGGATTCAGCAGCTCCCACAGCCCCATGAGCCAGCAGCCTGCATCGACCTACTGATTTTGGGTTTGTCTGCCCCTGAAATTGCATGAGTCAAGAGACACCTCCAGCCTGATGCCTGACCCACAGATTTAGGACTTAACACCCTCCACAATTATGTAAGCCATTTCCTTGAAATAAACCTTTTTTTTTTTCTTTCTTTCTCTTTACACACACACACACATATACACATATATATACATATGTACATATATATATACACACATACACATTTCCCTGGTGTTTCTCCTCTTGAAAACCCAGCCTAATAGATTCTGATCACTACTAACAGGACTGGCCCAGCCAAACCTTAATACAACCCTGCCAGATGTGAGGCCAGATGTCTACTCTCCTTCCCAACAAGTCCACACCTGGAAGGAATAAGGCTTGAGGAGTAATGTGCCAAACATGGACCAGGAATTCCTGACTTAATCTGTCATTCCAGCTAAATGAGTCTAGGACAGGTTACTTGCCCTTCCTGTGGAGTGTAGATCCCTCTGGCTACCTGAGTCATAAGCAGGGACAGGTGTCTTTATATACAGCTCTGGTGGTGAGTGCTCAGGTAGATTGTTACTGCCTTCTGTAATCACATTATCCACCTGCTGGGTTTGCAGTGGGCTCCCTTCAGAGTTACATTCCATTGGGGATTGCCCTCTGTGTTCTGCTTTGTCCTAGTTCACTCTGTTGATACTTTCAACAGAGAATAGAGCTTGAGTTTTCTGCTGAATGGCTAGAAATACCTAGGCAGTTGTTTACCTGAAATGTCAGGATCCTCCAGGCTGCCTGGAGGCTAAGAGCCAGAGATTGGCCTCTTCTGATATACAACCAGCTCTTGTCAGCTGCCCACTGAGCCCTTCTTATCCAGTTGTCCTAATAATAGCTGTATCTAGATCTTTAATCTTGAAAGGAGAGAGCCAAAATGGTGGCTCTTGCAGCAACAGAGAGAGAAGCAGACACAGGGCAAAGACACTCACGTTTATCCCAAGCCCAGTAAAAACTGGACAGGGAGGATAGGGGTCAGTGTGATCATGTTTCAAGTTCAAGGAACCATTTCAGAGCTGTATAATCTCTATTAGTGCCTGAAGACCATGTCTTAATTTCTCAGTGGAAAAATCCCTTTTTTCCCATTCTAAAATCTCTTGTTCCCTGGGGCCAAAGAGCAATTCTGGGCACAGGGCTTAGGTCCCCACCTACTCAGTCTGGTAGAGACCTGTCAAGTGTTTGCCTAGTTAGAAATGTGCTGCTGCATTGCCTTAGCTGTTTGGTATCTGGCCAGGTACACAGGAGAACTGTCAACCTTTCCAACCCTGCAGCTCAGCCTCTTCCTCCACTCCCCTGTATCAGGAGGGCAGCCAAGGAAACACAAGAAAGGAGGGAAGACCCGCTGGTCAAGGCTCAGTTTGGAGCTCATGTCCCGGAGGTGACACCTGAGAGACCGGAAATGCACCACCCCTGAAAATGAATATGATGGCCACTGTAAGGGGAGAAACGGCATCACTAGGGAAGTAGAGCTGGCTTGGAAGCTGACATGGAGGAGGTGCAAGCTCAGCCTCAGCTTCACATGCCCACCACAGCCTTACTCTTTTTTTGGAACCCTGCACTTGACTCATCTCTGAGAAGTACCAGTATCACTGAGCTATGATCACTCCACACCCCATTAAAAAAAAAAAAAAAAAAAAAAAAACTTGCTGTCCAGTCAATTACGACTTACAATAAGCCTGTATGGCAGAAGAGAACTGCCCCATAGGGTTTCTAAGGCTGTAAATCTTTACAGAAGTAGACTGCTACTATCTTTCTCCTGTGGAGTAGCTGATGGGTTTGAACTGCTGACCTTTTTCAGTTAGCAGCCAAGCACTTAACAACAGCACCACCAGGGCTCCTTCCATGCCTCATACTACCCCTAGAGCTTGGCCCCATCATTCTGGCTCAGCTTTCTCAATGGTATGAAACTTCTCTTTTCACGTCCTCGTCCCATGGCCCTTGGAGGATTGAACTCATAAGAGAAGTGCTACAGATTGAGGTCT
>NW_006921662.1:8464551-8480690 GCF_000298275.1 Orycteropus afer afer
AAAAAAAAAAAAAAAAAGCTTGCAAACAGCCTTCTAAGATGCAACAGTTGGTCTCTCCTCATCCAGAGCAAGGAAGAGTGATAAAAAACAAAGACACATGGAAACAATTAGTCTAAGGACCACGGGAACCTCAGCCAACATGACCCTGGACTAGAACTAGATGGTCAGGCTACTGTTGTCAACCATTCAGAAAATGATCAGAATCGGAGATCCTGGATAGAGTGGGAGAAAAATGTGGAACAAAACTCAAAATCATAAAAAAAAAAAAAAACAGGCTTCCTGGGCTGATAATAGAGACTAAGGAAACCCCTGAGACTGTGGCCCCCAGTCACCCTTCAGGCCTATAATTGAATTCACTCCCATAGCTTAACTTCCAACCAAATAGACAGGCTTAAGAGGTAACAATTAATTATACCAGGTAGGTACACTTAGATCAATCAACCATGGGAGATCAGAAGAGCAGCATTTGCACAGGGGGATAGTTCAGAGGACAGGAATGCATAGGAAAGAACATAGGGAAGAGATAAGCCCAGGGAAGAAGTGGGAAGAAAGCTGTTACACTGTGGAAATGGCAATCAATGTCATAAAAGAAAATGCCTATAAACTGTTGAATGCAAAATGAATTTGCTCTGTAAACTTTCACCCAAATCATCTCTTCCTTTCTCAGTTTATCCCCTAACATCTTTAAGGGCTCCCCACCCTTGGAGTTCAGAAATTTGAAGGTCAACAAATGTTGAAATGGGGTCTATGAGTCCTTTTAAGTATTTCAAAACTTCTATAAAAACCCTACATTATAATAAACTCTCACAGGCTAATCAGCAGATCAAGTTTCTTTGCTTCCATCTGGAATGAAGTCAATTTAGCCAGCTATTGGTTATACTTGTGCTGAACAAAAAGGTTGGAATGGTTTTTTAAAATGAAAGCAAATTAGAACTTAGATCTTATAAACACGGGTTGTTTGCAGCTGACATCTCGGTGAGTCCCATCCCACGCCACTCTTTAATAATGAATGCTGGGTACTCGGGAGGGGGAGGACTTATCGCCTGGCTCAGTGAATCCACACTCCAGCCGTTAACGTTCCATTTCTTCCCCCCACGTCACTTTTGAGAAGCCAGACGCTGCCTTCTGACCCTTGGGAAGCCTGGAAATGTGAGTCTGGAAATGCTAGCTGCCTCAGTATTTACACACTTTACCATACATGGGAATTACTCAACACTGACGTCAGACAAATTCCTGGGGAGGTGCGTAGTATAACCATGTCATTACCATATAAATTCCTGACAACTAGAAACAGTAGGCAAAGCGGCTTCTGTCAGAACCCAGGACCCCATCCCCTGCAGCAGCTCTGCTGCCTTTTTAATAAAAAACTTCCCTTCTTAAGCAAAAGAGGCTCTGGTGGCACAGTGCCTAAGGCATTTGATTGCTAACCAGAAGATCCATGGCTCAAACCAGCTGCTCCACGGAAGGCAGAGGAGGCAATCTACTTCTGTAAAGATTTACTGCCTTGGAAATCCAATGGTTTGGGTCAGAACTGACTCGATGGTAGTTGGGTTTGGTTTTTTTTCTTCTTAAGCAGGCTTTTTTCCAGGCTTCTTGTCTTTTCTACAAACCTGCCCCCGAAATTCAAAAACACACATCAGATCTGGTGAAAACATACTGGGATCTGGGAACTAATTTTAGGGATTCTCTCCCCACCTCCCTGGCCACGGAGCAGAGTAAAAACCTAGAGGTTGTGAGCCATATTCCTCAAATAGTTTATAAATTGTGAAGCACTTGGTAAAGCTAACATGTTTCACCAATGGTAGATACATCCTTAGTTGAGTTAATCTGGAAAAAGAAAAATGTAGAGGAGCAAAGAAAAATAGTAACTGCGTGTGGGTTTTGGAAGCAGACTCAGTCAAGTTACTTATTACCTCTGAGCCTCAGTTTCTTCATCTATAAAATGGGAAGCATCAGTACCTACTTCACAAATTGTCCAAGATAATACATTTGAAGCACTTAGCAAATGCCTGGCAAATCACAAGTACTGTATCTATCTGCAGGAAGCTCTGGTAGCATAGTGCCTAAGGCACTTGACTGCTAACCAGAAGGCTGGAGGTTCAAAGCTACCAGCCACTCCTCGGAAGGAAGATGGGGCAATCTGCTTCCGTAGTGATACTGCCTCGGAAACCCAAGGTGGGGTCGCTATGGGTCGGGTCTGACTCTCTGGCATATAACAACAACAACAACATTATCTATCTGCTTAGTGTTATCTTAAGGAAAGGCCAAGGGTCACTGTACAATGTTGTATTTCTTTAGATATTTTCTAATCCTTCTGAGTAATGCCAAATGGCTGACTTAGAGGAAAAAGTCCCTCCGTTCTCACTAGCACCTCCTTGTATCTCCAAATGTTTGATGCATGTCTCTTCACAGTCCTCTAGCAGGCTAAGTTTTCCCAATAAGCTAGTCTTTCATAAATACTTAGAACTTTAGCAGACTACCACAAAAGCCTTTCCAATTCTTCTTCCCCACCAGGAGATCTATGGATACAAAGTATAACTTGTTGTCCTCACCTGGTCCTTAGCACTACTCACATGGAAAAACTGGCTAGTAACTATTTGTAAGGTTTCAGTAAAGAAAAATGACTGTCCAATTGGAAAGCTAAGAGTCCATTCCTATCTCATTCATTCACGAAACAGTTACTGATCATCAACCAAGGGCCAAATACTCCCCTTCCAGGTAGCAACTCTGGTCCCTCACTCATTGGCTCCTGAGATGTATTAAAGGAGACCATAGGCAAAAACTCCTGTTTTTCACTTGTTATTAGCAGCCCAATCATAGAGCTAGTGGACCTGCTCTTCAGTTTCTCTCCTGCATCCTCCCCACATATCTCTGTACTGGGCATCTGAGGCCTGGCAGACAGTTCTCTCCTTCCCCCTCCTCTGGCCCATACCACACCCTCTGTGGGATAAATTTCCTTCCCTGTCTAACTGTCCTCCGCCCTGCATATCCTCTCAGAGGCAAAGGGTCATTCACTGGGAGACTGAGCAGGAGGGAAGCTGGATTCGGGCATGGATGGATTAAATGCTGCATTAAGAGTGAATGAGGGTTAAGGACAATCTCTCTGGACCTCCTGAACCCCCGGTTGGAGAATCAGAAGGCAGCTGCTGAATAAGAGCAATAATAATAATAATAATAGCTGCTGAATAAGGGGAAGCTCAACACCCCTCTCCCCAGATCCTACCTGGGGGAAATCCCCAACTTGTATACCAAGATGACAGAAAGAAGCGTGCCTCAAGTTTCCTCAGCTTCTGGGAAGGAAAGAGGTGGGAGGGAGGGCAAGAAGGAAGACAGTAATTGAGTACTACTTTGTTTGAAGCTCTTGATAATACATTCCCTAAAAGAAAGAGAAGTATTGAGAGGTTAAGTAACTTGTCAAAGCATAGCAAGAGGCAAACCCAAGAGTCAAACCTCAGTCTGTCAGCCTTCCAAACAATCTCTCACCAGGAGTCCAGGCTGCATTTTCATGGTACTCTTTCTACCAGAGCTCAGTAGCAGATTTCTTGGCAGCACTGTGGCAGGATCTCAAAGTGAGGTGCTCAGAGTGGGAAGGTCCTGCCCATTGGGAAGGTGAGTGGCTCTGGAGAAGGGCCTATTCCCATGCTACAGCTCCCAGCATAGACCCGCTTCCTGATGGCAATAGCACAATGACCAGGAATATGCAGAATATTCTCAGGGTGTGTGACAAGCAATAAAATACCTGCCTCAGGGGGTTGCTTGTTATTATCTACCGATAATATGTTGCAATGATCTTTTTATGTGCTCAGTAAAGGCCTTTCTTGCTCCTTCAAAACGCAGTGCTCAAGGACTGAGGCCACAAAACACTCACTGTGGACTTTTTCAGGTTTCTGTTATGTCCCCATTTAGAACCGAGACTTGAAGTGGAGAAAGCTCTTCTGGAAGTTTGCTCAGGGACACAGATCTCCAAAGTCTGGCTCCTAAAGCCAGATGTTTTCCTCACTCCACCCGCGGGCACTTTCTCCCTGGACAGGAGGGTGAGGAAAGGGGTGGCACGGATGCCCTCATCTCCCTAGCATACAATGAGCGTCAGTGGCGCGCAGAATCGCCGATTGTTCTGCTGCAGGACCTGCAGGAGGAGGGGAGAGCTGGGCCGCGTCAAGCCAGGGGCGCGCGGGAAGCCATGGGGTGGGGAGAGATCCGGCTCCTCCTGGAAAGAGGAACGCCGCCCGGGCTAACAGCGGCCATTTGTCACAATTCTTTGGACCGCCAAGGCCCCGGCCCATGCCACTTTCTCCCAACTTTTCTCGCAGCCTCCAGGGCCGCGGCAGGGCAGGAAAAATCAGGAGGCGCTCCATGCGCACACGGACGTCGCTACCGAGAGCAGCCTCAGAGGCACATGTGGGCCACGCTCTGGCCCGGGCGCCTGCAGCCCAGGGTCTGGGAAAGGGACGCACTCACCTGGCAGCTAGCTCGGACTGCACGCCGGGTGGGAGACACTCTCGGAAGCAGCAGCTGGGCGCGCTGGCCTCCGAGCAGTTTTGTTCCGCTCTAGGGAAGGCGTGTCCCGCGCCACGCCAACCAGTGGGCTTTGCACACTGCACCACACCAAGGCTGATGTCATGGCGCGAAGCCCCGCAGCGCTACCCCTCCAAGACCCGGGGCAGCCCCGACAGTGCGATCAGGACAGGAGACGCCGACTCTGGGCTTAACCTCGCACAGGCGCTGCAGCCCCACTGTGCGCGCCGCCGCTGTGGAAACTTCTTGCAAATGCAAGAAACTCCTCAGGGCTTTCAAGTCAGCCACAAAAGAAGGCAGAGAAGTGAGCTGAGAAGTCAGAAGCCTGATGAACTCGCGCTTCCGGGAAAGAGAGGTCTCAAATTTGCATATCGTCGCAGTAGGGTGTGAGGGACGCAAGGTGGTGGCCACAGTGAAACAGACCAGAGTTCTGCTCCTGCTCCTTTCACTTACAGCTAGGGCCTTGACCAAGACTCTTAGCTTCCTTGAGCCTCAGATTCCTCTCTGAGAATGGAGTATAATCTGTAGAATGTTGTGGGGATAAAATGAGATCATATAGGATTAGCAGTGGTCTAGCATGATTTTTATAAATAAAACTCAGTTACTGTTGAGTACATTCTGACTCATGGTGACCCAATATGTGTCAAAGAAGAACTGTGCTCCATAGGATTTTCAACGGCTGATTTTTCAGAAGCAGATTATATATGATACCCACCCACTGCCACCAACTCCATTTCAACTCATGGAGACCCTATAGGACAGAGTAGAACTGTCCCACAGGGTTTCCAAGACTGTAAATCTTTTATTATTATTATTTTATTGTAATTTGGATGAAAGTTTACAGAGCAAATTCAACTTCCATACAGCAGTTCACATACACTTTGTCTCATGACATTGACTGCAAACTCCCACAATGCAACAGCTCTCCTCCCACTTCCTCCCCATAGCAACCTCTTCCCTGTGTCCTTCCCTCCATGCTCTCCTGCCCCGAACCTGTCTCCTTATGCATATACAACCCTTCTTTTCTCCCATGATTGATCTCTCCAAGGAGTGTATCTACCTAATATAAATGTTCAGGTCATATGCCTGTCTTTTGTTGGCTAAAAGCCCCAGGAGTAGGTTCAATTCCAGACCTGAAGAGCAGCTAGAGGCCAATGTCTCAGGGCTTCCACTAGGCTCTATCAGACCAGCAAACCTGATCCATCCTTCCTTCCTTCCTTTCATGGTTTTGAGTTTTGTTGCACATTGTTCTCCCACTCTATCCAGGATCTCCTGCATAGATCCCCCTCTGAGTGGTTGACAGTGGTAGCTGGGTACCCTCTAGCTCTTCTGGTCTTGTAGTAATATAGGCTGAGGATCACATGGTGTACCAATCTTTTGGACTAATTGTTTCCATGTGTCTTTGGTTTTCTTCATTCTTCTTTGCTCTGGACGAGGAGAGGCCCATCATTGCATCTAAATGGCCACTTGCAAGCTTTTAAGATCCCAGTCACTAATCACCAAAGTAGGATGTGGAACAATGTTTTGTGTAGTTTGTTATGCCAATTGAGCTTCATGTCCCCTGGGACCATGGTCCCAAGCCCAGAGGTCCAATTACTCACTCCCTCCAGGTAGCTGGCTGTGGCCAAGGCAGTAAATCTTTATGGACACAAACTCCCTTATCTTTCTCCTGCGGAGTGGCTGGTGGGTTCAAACCGCCAAACTTTTAGTCAGCAGTAGAATGCTCTAACCACTGTAACACCAGGACTCCTAGATTACATGACAGATGCTCAGTAAACGTTAACTTCCTCCTCCAACAGCTTTTTCCCTCAGTTTTCCCCTATCTCCCCTGCTACCCAAAAGAACACTACCCCTTCTCCAGAAACAACAGATCTAAAAAGTGGGTACCTGTGGTAATTATGTTTGTGTGTCCATGTGGCTGGGCCTGGTTGAGTGGCTGGGCAGCTGGTGGTAGTTATTCCCCATGATGAGAGTGGTAATCAACTCCATGGTGGAATCTACAAGCAGCTGAGTAGCTGCCTTTGGGATGTGGTCTGCTTCCTGTATATAAGGAGAAGCCTTGGGAATGGTCTCTAGCTTATGCCATGGCATGCTTGGACCCTGCATGTAGCTATGTTGTTGTTCAGCGGCCTGCCATGCTCTGCCGACCTGGGGACTTACAATGGACTTGGTTAATGGTCTGCCGTGTGGTTTGGTAACATCGGGACTGTGCCTTTTTACTTGTCAACCTTGGGCTTGGCAGCCTCAGCAGCCAGCAGCTGTCTGAGTGAAGAAACTCCTCTAGCTCCAGTGGGCCGGGAGTGGAGGCAGAGCTGGACCCCAAGGTTTAGGGGCTTTCACCGAACCCCTAGAGCCTGACACTTTGAACTTGGACTTAAAGCCTCCAAACTGTAAGGGAATAAACTCCTATTTGTTAAGGCTATCCCATTTGTGGTATATTCTTGTCAGAGCAACACTAGGTAACCAGAAAAGTACCTCAGCTGGGGTTTTTCTCTGGGCTGCTAATCTTCAGTATGACAGATGCAGGCTCAGGCCCCTAAGAGCTGATCCTAGGTTATACCATCCCCATCACCTCGCCCAGTCCCCTGCCCTTTCTGAATTCCTAGTGCAGATGTTTCAGGACAGAGAAGCTAACACCCTATGAAACTGCTGCCTGGGTCAGTCAGAGTAAAGCCCCTACTCTTTCTGAATGCTGAAACATTCCACAACACCAAAATTCTGGATACAGAAGGAATTCTCCAGGGGCCTCAGAGCAGGCTTAGGTAGGGTACCAGACCAAAAACCGAAAAACCAAGCCCACTGCCATTGAGTTGATTCCAACTCATAACGACCCCCATTGGGTTTCCAAGGTGGTAAATCTTTATGGAAGTAGATTGCCTAGTCTTGCTTCCACGGAGTGGCTTGTGGATTTGAACCACTAACCTTCTGGTTAGCAGTCAAGTGCCTTAGGCACTACACCACCAGAGCTCCTGGGCACAGATTGTAGTAGGAAAGAAACCACATTCAGATATTGAGTATATATTTCAGTGTGATTATATGTGTGTATTTATATTGTATGGTTGTGTCTTTGTATAACTTTCTACTGCTTTCTTGGGGTCTAGAGCATTCTCTGAGAAGAAAGTACTACAGCCTACTTCTGACTATGGTAGTTAATTGGGGGCAAACCCTGGAGGATTTCCTGGGCAGCTGGTCACCCCTTACCCCAGGTCACCCACATCTTCCAGCCTGGGTAGGTATCCAGGACTCAGGCCTCCACAGACTTTATTTAAAGCCCTAGGTTGCTGAATCAGCTGTCTTCCAGGAATATAGTCAAATCTCTTCTGGTCCAGAAATGAAATATTCCTCTAGATTTGTCTTGATTCCTACCATTAGAAACATCTCTCTATTTGCCAGGTCTTCCAGTCAGTGAATAGGACCCTCCAAGATGGGATGTCTATAATCACCCAGTCAGTGTTTCTTTTGGACTGGGCCATCCCCATCTGAATCAACCAAGATATAGAAGAAGCCAGGAGAACTCCTGGTCATTTCTGCACCAAACAAGCAATAGATAAACAAGTAAATGAAATTACATAATTACAATTGGTGTCAGAGGCCGTGGGCTTGCTATCCAAAGATAGCACTCCTATGGGATTTGCTTCTCTCCTTTCAATTCTCAGATTTATGGAGAGATGAGCTGTGGAGTCCTGCCCAAGACTTTAGAAAAGGGCAAACTCCTGTGTTTTCTTCTCTGGTCTGGGTTGTCCTCTCTGAAGTCTGTGAGACTTTTCATGGGTTTCCTCAGTGAAGACCTGTGTTGTGAACTGCCCTTCTGGAAGGTCCAGAAAAGGGAGGGCAATAACTACAGTCGCGCTTAGATTTCTCTCAGGGGATCTTAAAGTGCCCCGTGAGTAGTGTGGCTGCATAGTTTATCATCCAAATCAGAATGCTATTGAAAGCAAATAGCATAGTGGTGGTATTAATAATTACAGAGGCAACAGACTACCCCAAGCAAACCAGGACATATGGCCACCTACTTATACATGCCAAAGACTGTGTCAGGGAACATATCTTGGGAACCATCTAAGTGTAACTGGAGATAAAGGAAGTCAAGTGGGCCCTGCTGTGTCTGCTACTTTTTCCAGAACATCGTGTCTCTTAGTTATGCTGTTCTCCCTGGGTGCTACCAACCCTTTTAGACTTGGGCTTGGATAGCCACGGGTAGATTAAGAACCTTAGTTTCTGGGTTGGGGTGAGGAGGAACTTTGGGATGCAGGTGAGTCAAAGGTGGTGCCAGGGTTATCAACCATGCAAACAGGCACCAGCCCAGTACTGAAATCACAGAAAGGCTAGTAAACCATCAAGGCTTGGGGCACTGCCCATGGCTACACTTCCTTAGGGCAGCGATATCTTTCTGGCTGACATCATTTATGTAACCATGCCCAGACTGGTTCTGCCTAACATCCACATCTACAGTGACAATGCAGTCAGAGTTCATGTCCAAGAGATTATCTGCTTGGGGTTCAAAAGGAGGCTTAGCACACACAGGGGCTTGGTTCCTTCTCTGGACTCGTAAAATAATCTAAATTTGCTATGTCCTCATCTCCTCTGCTTTGCACTCTACTCCCTACCATATTTAGATTGGTACTTAATGGGTCTGGGGATGAAGTGGGGTCCCTGGGTGGTACATACAGTCTCAGGGGATCACCTGATCAACAGTTTCTATACTGGGCAGCTCATTTCTCTGTGCTTCAGTTTCCTCCATGGTGAAATCATTCCCTTTAAACCATTTAGTAAGGAAGCCTAAATATGTAAGTGTGTAAAATCTGAGAGTCCAAATGGTAGGCAGTCCCTGGGTGGTGCAAACAGTTAAGTACTTGGCTACTAACAGAAGGGCTGGAGGTTGATGGCTCAAGTCCACCCAGATGCACATCAGAAGGCAGGCCTGCTGGTCTACTCCTGAGAAATTAGCTATTGAAAGCCCACAGTTCTACTCAGACACACAAGGGATTGACATGAGTTGGACCTAATACAGCAGCAACAGGTTCAATGGCTTACTAAAGGAGTACTAACCATACTCCTCCCCTTTCCACACACCACAGAAATGTATGACTTGTTACTCCAAGTCACCCTCTGAGTGACCGATGATTCTGTGGAGCTGAAGAAGTAAATACAGAGAATATGAAGGCTCGAGGAATAAAAACTTCAGTGCTCAGATTAGAACTTGTTCAGGCTCAGGGTTAGGTTCAAAAGGCATTTTCTTTCACCTTCCCAGCGAATGTTCAAAGCTTTTAGTAGTTGAAATAGAGCTCAAAGAAAAGAAGTCTCCTTAGATCACCCAAGAACCACTACACTATGAAGGATCCAGGACTAAATTTGCAGGCAGAAGATCTATTTGAGTCTCAGCTCTGTCATCAATAATTAAAAATAACATTAATAATAATTAATAATTATTGATCACATTGCACGCCAGGCACTTTACACACACCATTTCCTTTTGTCCTCAGCAACCACGTGAGATAAGTACATTTTTACCTCCTATTTTGTATGTGAGGAAACCAAGGTAACTCATTAACTTAGTAGCTCTGTGACCATGATTTAGACCTCAGTTTTCCTCCTGAGTGAAGTGAGAAGTTGGACTACCTCAGTGTTCTCAAACTTTCCACTGATGTACCCCTGACAAAGGGGGTGAATGTGTCTCCTGAAAGGAGCTCTGGTGGTGTAGTGGTTAAGGCATTTGACTGCTAACCAAAAGATCATTCTTTCAAACCCACCAGCCACTCTGTGGAAGAAAGATGGGGCAGTCTGTTTCCATA
Organism: Orycteropus afer afer; assembly: GCF_000298275.1. Lineage (NCBI taxonomy): Eukaryota > Metazoa > Chordata > Mammalia > Tubulidentata > Orycteropodidae > Orycteropus > Orycteropus afer. Next base: position 8,474,859 of record NW_006921662.1, read on the forward strand.
AGGATTTCCAACCTTGGAAACCCAATGAGGGTTGCTATGAGTCAGAATCAACTCGATAGCAGTGAGTTTGGTCACGCTTATTGTGTATCTTCAAGGGCGCCTGGTAGGCTACTAAGGACCCCTGGAACCCTGAAAAGACCCAGCATGGGATGTAGGTGCTCTCTGAGATGCTTGCAGGCTCTGGTTCTGGCTCTGCAGTTGGGAAGCTGTGAGGAGGCAAGGCAAAGGGAGATTGTGGAATGAGCCCCACACTTTTGACCTGAACTCTTCAAGTCTATGTTCAGTTCCCAAAGGAGGATTTCTATAATCTCTCAGGGTTTGCAGGGACAATGAGCCTTGTAGGCAAAGACAAAAGAAAGACCAAAAAAGGCAGTGTGTAGATGTCATAAAAGGAGCTCTGGTGGCATAGTGCCTAAGGCATTTGTCTGCTAATCAGAACTCTGGCGGTTCAAATCCACTAGCCACTCCTTGGAAGGAAGGTTGGGCAATCTACTTCTGTGGAGGTGGGAGCTCTGTTGGCATAGTGCCTAAGGCATTTGACTCCTACCCAGAAAGCTGGCTGCCTCAGAAACCCAAGGAGGGGTCACTATGGGTTGGATCCAACTCAATGGGAGTGAGTTTGGTTTGGTTTGGTTTAGATGTTATAAACATAAAATGCTTGGAGGTAAGAACAGGGAAAATCTATCTATCTGGAAAGAGGAATGTCAAGGATCCAGGAAACAGAGTGAGTGTGAGAGGGGACTCCTTATCAGAAACTTGTTCTCAGATTTTCAAGCCAAAGTTTGCCCTGTGAAGCACAAAGAATTTCCCAGGGTTGCTGAAAGGTGATTCAGAAAGTCACAGAGTAAACTCAGGGTTAGGTCCTCAAGGATATTGTGCAACAGGCTGGATAGCTTTTTAATGACCACTTCCTCTTCCCCTCCCCTTGGCCTTGATAGCTATATAAGGCCATTTCTGCTCCTGCTCAACCCACAGCCTCCTATGCTGCTGTCTCTACCCAAACAGGCTTGTCTACCAAAACAGGTAACTCCCACAAGTCAGTGTGTAAGGAGGGTTGGACAAACAGGAGGAGCCAAGAGGGAAAGCAGAAAGGTCTCCCTTTCAGAGGTAGGATAAGAGCATGGCAGAGGGAGTTCCAGGGGGCTGGCTGTTCAAAGCACCTCTATTACGAGCCTAAGAGGCTCTAGGGAGAAGTGTAGCCACAGGGAGTTGGCTGAAGGTTCAGTAGGAGAGGTTTTCCTAACAGACTCAATTCTCGTTACTCCAACTCCCCCTTGCTTTAAAACCTCAATTTTCCTGTTTTCTTGCTCAAATACACTCTATCTTTGCTGCTTCAACCTCTCTATGGTCATCTGGCCAGACAGTAGTGGTTTAAGGCAATGCAGTAGACTGGAAATAGCCAGATTTAGACAAGGCCCTTGACATCTGTGTTATCTCAGGGTCGAGTGTATGAAATTAGACCCTGAGTTAGAAGGAAAGATTGGAGAAAAATTGCAACCCAAAAACAAGCTCAAGACACATAATTTACTGGACTGGAAGGTCTCAGAGGGAAGGGACTGTAGCTTAGTCTTCTTTGTAGCTCACACAGTGCCTTACATGGAGTACAAACCAAACATGGAGTTGGTGCTTAGTGAATATTTTATGGGTGAACAAATGAAGCTAATTTCTTGTCACACTTTGCAAACTCCAAGAGTAAGGTTGCCACCTGCTGGTCAATTTATGAAAGACACCTCTCAGCAGCTTTAGCAGCCACACCAAAGTGGCCATTCTATCCGTTACAAAAGCAAGCCCCCAACTTAGACAATTTTTTTTCTCCCCACAATCATTTGATACTTAAATTCTTTTCAATCTGACTTGAGATATCCTAGGTTCCTAGAAGGTACGTAAAGCATGTCCTGGTACATTGGTCAGAAGATAAGGCCTTTGGAGTGGTGGGAGCTCTTTAAGAAGCTCAGCTCCTCACTTATTAACATATGTCCTCTTCCTAAGCTCCCCTTCCCTATCATCCATGCAGACAGAGGAAACCTACACAGAGCACCCACAATGTGCCAGACATCGTGCTAGAGTTGTTGTGTGCCACTGAGTCGATTTCAACTCATTACCTTGAGGACTAAGGTGCACCTGACACAAGCCATGATATTTCCAATCGCCTCGTTATGCATGTGAGAGCTGGACAATGAATAAGGAAGACCGAAGAAGAGTTGATGCTTTTGAGTTGTGGTGCTGGCGAAGAATGCTGAAAGTACCATGGACTGCTAAAAGAACTAACAGATCTGTCCTAGAGGAAGTGCAGCCAGAATGCTCCTTGGAAGCAAGAATGGCCAGACTTCGTCTCACCTATTTTGGTCATGTTGTCAGAAGGGACCATTCCCTGGAGAAGGATGTCATGCTTGGTAGGGTGGAGGGTCGACGAAAGAGGGGGAGGCCTTCAACGAGATGGACTGACATGGTGGATGCAATGATGGGCTCAAGTATAGCAGGGATTGTGGGGCTGGTGGGGATCAGGCAGTGTTTCGTTCTGCTGTGCATGGGGTCGCTATGAGTCGGAAACGAGTCGACGGCACTTAACAACAACAACAATAAAAAACCCTGTTGCTGTCGAGTCAATTCTGAGTCAGCGACCCTATAAGACAGAGTAGAACTGCCTCATAGGGTTTCGTAGGCTGCAATCTTCATGGGATAAAGCCCTGGTGGTGCAATGGTTATGTGCTCGGGTGCTAACCAAAAGTCACCTGGCAGTTGGAACCCACTGGCTGCTCTATAAGAGAAAGATGTGGCTGTCTGCACCACTAAAGATTACAGTCTAGGAAACCCTATGGGGGTGGTATCTCTATGGAAGTAGATTGCCCAATCTTCCTTCCAAAGGAGTGGCTGGTGGTTTTGAACTGCCAGCCTTCTGGCTAGCAGTCAAATGCCTTAGGCACAATGCCACCAGAGCTCCCATGAGTCAGAATTGACTCAATGGCACACAGTAACAACAATCTTCATGGGAGCTGATCTCCAGGTCTTTTTCATGGAGCACAGTTGGGTTCTAACCACCAACTTGTTGGTTAGCAGCCAAGCACTTAATTGTTGCACCACCAGGGTTCCTTTGAGGCTCAGTGTTCCAAAAAGAAAAATGCACTGCCGTTGAGTCGAATCCAACTCATAGCGACACCTCCTTGGGTTTCTGAGGCAGTATCACCACGGAAGTAGATTGCCCAAGCTTCCTTCCGAGGAGTGGCTGGTGGGTTTGAACTGCCAGCCTTCTAGTTAGCAGTCAAGTGTCTTATTAGGGACTTTACAAGAACCAGGGAGATAAAATCTGCATATGGACATGGTCTAGGAGACTGACAAAGTAGAATCCTGGGAGGTTCTGAGAGGGAGTGATCTCTCCACAGTGGGAATCAGGGAAGGCTTAACAGGAGAGGTGACATGTTAATGAACTGGGTCAGAGAGGAGGGTCAAGCTTTGGGCATGTGGAGACAGACAGAGTTCTGGTTATCTTTTGCTATGCAACAAACTACCCCCAAAATCAGTAATTTAAAACAACAGCACTTATTTTTATCTCTCACAGTTCTGAGGGTTTGCTGAGCTCAGCAAGGCATTTCTTGCCCAGAGTGTCTCATGTGCTTGCAGTCAGGTGGTGGCTGGGCTGCAGTGGTCATGAAGGCCTCCTCACTCACATGGTGATGCTGGAAGTCAGTTGGGACCTCAGCTGCAGCTGGCAGCTGGAGCATCTGCACGTGGTCTGGATTCTCTCACAGCATAGAGGCTGGATTATAAAGGCAAGCATTCCAAAAGAAAGCCAAGTGCAAGCTGTCTTGCCTTTTGTAACCTAGCTTCAGAAGTTGCATAGCAGAATCTCCACTGTGCTAGCTGAGATAGTCACAAAGCCTCACCCATTTCCAAGGAAAGAGAATGCAGATTCCATTTCTAGATGGGGAATTGGCAAGCTTCTGGAAGGGCATTTGGGATGAGAAATATTATCACAACTAACTTTTGAAAAAACAATCTACCACAGGCAGGAAGGTCATGGATGTTACTTTTTACAGACTGGGATTGCTAAGAAAAAGCATAAGTTTTAGAAGTATTCACTGAGCCATCTTCTCTAGCACTTGTGGAAAACAGTTCTCTGAAGAAGAGACTCTGAAAAAAGGGAAAATGCACACTGAAGTGGTTCCAAGGAGGAGCCAGGAGGCTGAGGTGGAGAACCAGTATCTGTTGGCCAAAGCAGTGGAGTAGTAATCACCAAGGAAGTCCATTGTGTGAGGGTCTGCCTACACTGATGCTGGGGGTGGGAGGGGGACAATTGGTTTGGTGTCATTCAACTTCAGTAGATTGGAAGATCTGGAGACTATCCAAGCTGAGTCTCTGAGAATAGCCATGGACAAAGCCAAAACTAGGACATGGGGGGGGGCTAAGATGGAAGAATAGGCAGACAAATGACACAGACCTTTTAAAAAGAAAAGAAAAATCAATTGACAGAGATACAGAAGGTAATCCTGGAACCCTAACTTTGAAAGGAACTATACAGAAGTGGGGAGCTCTCGTTGCGTAGTGCCTAAGCCACTTGACTGCTAATCAGAAGGCTGGCGGTTCAAGCCCACCAGCCACTCCTCAGAAGGAAGGTTGGGCAATCTACTTCCATAGTGATATCACCTTGGAAACCCAAGGAAGTGTCGCTATGAGTCAGGTCTGACTCGACAACACATAACAACAACATACAGAAGTGGATTAGGCACCAACTAGTAGAAAAACATGAACGAAAACAGTGGGTACAGAGTTGGTCAAAGCTGCAGACTATTAGCTACTCTGAAGGGACCAACAGCCTGAATATTCTCAAGTGGTTTGGGGACCTGAGAGTTGTCCTAAAGATCAGCTGTGGTCACCAAGAGCTGCAGGGACAACTGTGCTGGTGGCCTATGATTAGGAAGGGAAACAATAAGGAGGGAGACAACTTGAGCTGTTGACTTTCTGGTGTCAGGAGGGCACAGCCATTTTGATTGTTTATAAGCAGCAGCCATTTGGGATATTTAAAGTGACCAAGGGTGCAGCCATTTTAATTGTGTATAAGCAGCAGCCATTTGGGATATTTAAAGTTACCGAGGGTACAGCCATTTTGAATGTTTACAAGCAGTGGCCATTTTGAATCTTTAAAGTGACCAAGGGTGCAGCCATTTTGAATGTTTATAAGTGGTGGCCATTTTGGATATTTAAAGTGACCAAGGGCACAGTCATTTTGAATCTTTACAAGTGGCAACCATTTTGGATTTTAAAGTGATAGCATTCTTATTCAGATGCCAGGGCCCTAAGAATAGACTCTGTTTTCCAAGATTGGCAGGGACATACGAGAGGGTGACAACAGGAAAGGAGACGGGTATAAGTGTATAAGTGCTGTCACCTAGTGAATAGAGGAGCACAGCACAGTACCCTGATTACACAGATAACATACAAGCAAAACAAAGAAAACCAAAGTCATGGGCAAGTCACTCCAACATACAATCACCAATTAAATATAAACCCAAAAACATCACAATGCTTCAGAGGCAACAGAGTATCACAGTCCACACAAAGAAGCAAGATAAAGTAGGAGAAACAAGAGACCAGGATACAGACTCAAAACACATCCCTGAGGAAGACGCAGCATTGGAATTCCCTGATAAGGAATTCAAAAGAATTATATTTAGGTATCTTCAACGAACTGAGAGACAGATCAAGGAAAACACAGAGAAAACCCTACAACAATTTCAAAAGACAATACAAGAACAAAATGACAAAATAAATGAAAAATTAGAAATGATACAAACTCTACACACAGAAGTCCAGAAGATTAATACTAAATTTTCAGAA
>NW_006921662.1:8488019-8506815 GCF_000298275.1 Orycteropus afer afer
AGATAGATAGATAGATAGATAGATAGGAGCTCTGGTAGCATAGTGCATAGTGCCTAAGACACTTGACTGCTAACCAGAAGGCTGGCGGTTCAAACACACCAGCCACTCCTCGGAAGGAAGGAAGAAGGGGCAATCTACTTCTGTAGTGATACTGCCTTGGAAACACAAGGAGGGGTCACTATGAGTCAGGTCTGATTCGATGGCATGTAACAACAACAACAACACACACACACACACACATGTACATGTACATGTACATATACACAACACATGGTAACTATAGTTTGGGTATAAGAGGGAAGCAGGGAGCATCATCATGCTAGAACACAAGCTTGGTCAGAGATAAAACGAGTCCTAGGATTAAAGAGTAGGTAGGCACTAGGATAGACTAGGGAGCCAAGTCAAGGACTACAGTAGAGCTTGAGAACTTTAGGTCCTTGGTGGAATCAGGTACTGAATACCCAGGACCCTCCACATCAACTTCTAGCCTCTTGGGGAAGAGTAAGCACAAAAAAGGGCACGGGGTGGCATCTGACTGCCTCTAACTTTGCAAGGGGGAGAAAGATCAGCACAAGGCTGATTTTTTTGTGATTTGGGTGAAATTTTACAGAGCAAATTCACTTTCCATACAGCAGTTCACATACACTTTGTCTCATGACATTGACCACAATTCACCACAATGCAACAGCTCCCCTCCTACTTCCTCCTGACAGTCACCTCTTTCCTGTGTCCATCCCTCCATGCCCCCTGAGCTGTCTCCCTGTGCATAAACAGTCCTTTTTTCTCCCATGATTGTTCTCTCCAAGGAGTGTATTTACCTCAGGTAAATGTTCAACTCCTATGCCTGTCTTTTGCTTGGCTGGATGCCACAAGTGTGGGTTCAATTCTAGACCTGAAAGGCAGCTAGGGGCCGTAGTCTCAGTGGTTCCACCAGGCTCTATCAGACAAGCAAACCTGGTCCGCCCCCCTTTTTTTTTTCCAAATGCTTTTGACTTTTGTTCCACATTGTTCTCCCTCTCTATCCAGGGTCTCCTATATAGATCCCCTTCCGAGTGGTTGACATTGGTAGCTGGGCACCATCTAGTTCTTCTGGTCTCATAGTCATATAGGCTGTGTATCACATGGTGTACCAGTCACTAGGACTAATTCTTTCCATGAATCTTTGATTTTCTTCATTCTTCTTTGAGCTGGATGAGGAGAGACCCATCGTTGCATCTAGATGGCTGCTTGCAGGCTTTTAAGATCCCAGTCGCTACTCGCCAAAGTAGGAGGTGGAACAATGTTTTCTGTAGTATGTTATGCCAATTGAGCTTGATGTCCCCTGTGACTATGGTCACGAGCCCACAGGTTCAACTACTTGGTCCCGCTGGCTGTAACCAAGAAGTGACTACAACCTTGTCCCTTGTCAGCTCTACTATATACCTGGGAATTCAGATCATACAAATACACTTACGGGACCATTGTCTGCCAACCCTATACATGGTCTTGGGTACACTCCCCACTTCATAGACAGACCTAATAGTTCAGCCTGTCCACCCATCTATCCACCTGTATACCCATGTATGTTTGCCTTCACTGACAATGCATACTGTATGTGCAAAAGGGTTTATCTTAGTAGTCTGTACCTCTCATGTATCTCTCTATGTCTTCCTCTTCCTCAATGCCACCATATTGATTGCTCACATTTGGTACATTTCCCTTCTCTTCACCCAAATCAATACCTATCTCTACCTATCTAACAGTGTTCCCTCACCTTCCCTCCGACCCCTGGTAACCAACAAAGAAAATTTCCTTCCATAGATAAAGCTTTCCTTGATTTTTACAATAACAGACTAATACAATATTTGTCCTTATGTGGTTGACTTATTTCACTCAGCATAATGTCCTCCAAGTTTATCCAAGTTATGCGGTGTTTTGCAGATTCTAGGTTATTCTTTAGGGTTGCATAATATTCCATTGTTTATGTACCAAAGTTTGGTTATCCATTCCTCTGTTAATGGACACCTAGGTTGTTTCCATCTTTCGGGTATTGTAAATAGTACTGCAATGAACATGGGTATGCATATGGCTGTTCTTGTCATGGCTCTCCCTTCTTCAGGATATATACCTAGTAATGGAATGGCTGGGTCAAATGGTATTTCTATTTCCAACTTTTTAAGGAGTTGCCATACTGCTTTCCACAGTGGTTATACCATTTTACAGTCCCACCAGCAGTGTATAAGAATCCCAATCTCTTTGCATCCGGGCCAGCATTTGTTATTTTGTGTCTTGTTGGACTTTTCTACTAGTGCTGGAGCAAGATTGTATCTCATTGTTGTTTTGATTTACATCTCTCTTATGGCTAATGATTGTGAGCAATTTTTCATATGTTTGTTGGCCGCCTGAATATCCTCCTTGGTGAAGTGTCTATTCATGTCTTCTACCCATTTTTTAAGATTATTTGTCTTTTTGTTATTGAGGTGTTGGAGTTTTCTATAAATTCTGGAGATAAGTCCCTTGTCAGATATGTCATTTCCAAATATTATTTTTCAATCTGTAGGTTCTCTTTTAACTCTTTTGGAGAAGTCTTTGGAAGCACATAAAAATTTAATTTTTAGAAGGTCCCATTCATCTAGTTTCTCTTCTGTTCTTTGTGCATTTTGGGTTATACTTGATAGTCTATTTATGCCATATATTAGGGCCCCTAAATTTGCCCCTAGTTTTTCCTTGAGGAACTCTATAGTTTCAGGTTTCACATTTAAGTCTTTGATCCATCTGGAATTAGTTTTTGTGTATGGTGTGAGGTACAGATCTTGTTTCATTTTTGTACAAATGGATATCTAGTTTTGCCATCACCATTTATTAAACAGACATTCTCTTCCCCATTTAATGGATTTTGGCCCTTTGTCAAAGATCAGCTGACCATGGTCGATAGATCTATTTCTGGGTGCTCAATTCTATTCCGTTGGTCTAAGTGTCTGTCATTATACCAATACCAGGCAATTTTGACTACTGTGGCTGTATAGTATGTTTTGAGATTTGGCAGTGTGAGACCTCCTACCTTGTTACTCTTCTTCAATAGTGCTTTGCTTATCTGAGGTCTCTTTCACAGGCTGATTCTTATGAGGCAGAGGTCAGAAGTGCCGCTACCTTACAATCTCTTTACTGATTCTGACACCAACGTCCCTCCCACAGCACTCTCTACTTCTATGCTGGGTGCATAGCAATGGCCACACAGAACCCAGTGCTCATGATTCTGGGGTTAATAGGGAAGTAACAGGTTGCAATTCAGGATCAGGAGTGCTCAGGGTACAGTTCTTTGATCAGGACAGCCTCCCCTCAGCAGTGCCTGAAGGCAGGTCTCTTTCTCGCCCCTGGCCCTTGGCCTCTGCCCTGCTTGGGCAAGTGTTACAAAACTCTCTTATCTGTGCCTTTGCCAGAGGCACCCCACTCTGGCAGCAAGCCTCCTGCCCGAAGGCACTTGGCTTTCTTGTTCTGTGGCTGGGAAGCCTATATCTCTGTCTCATGCTGTTCTCTTGCCAGGTCTGCTGCAGCTGTTTCTCTGCCACTGCTTCTCACTGTCTCAGCAAAGTATTATAGCTCTCTGGCTCTTGAGTCAAGGAGGTTCAGCCCAGGGGTCTAGAGGCCAAAGGACATGCTCCCTTCCTGGCTTTTCTTTCTTGATGCAGTGGGATCCCCTTTTCTGCCTCTGGTAGGGCTCATTTTAAGCCTAGCAGATGGCAAAACTGAACAATCCCCACATTAGGGTTCCTTGGTCCTTATTTCCATGCCCCTCCAAGGGTGTCATGTACCTTATTTACATTATTAACAAGCTATCCAGTCCCCTTGATGGGCCACAAGCGCCTCCCATTTGCACAATCCCACTGACTTAGTTCTCTCATGCTGCTGTAACTGACGTACCACAAATGGATAGCTTTAACAAACAAAGAGAAATTTATTCTCCTACAGTTTAGGAGGCTAGAAGTTTGAGTTCAGAGCTCTAGGGAAAGACTTTGTCTCTCTCTCTGTCTTGTTTCTAGAAGGATACCAGCACAGGGACCCAGGGTCCAAAAGATGTGCTACAGTCTTAGTTCCTCTTTCTTGCTGGTAGTAGGTCCCCCTTCTCTGCTCCCATCTCTTTCTTTTTATCTTTTGTAAGATAAAAGGTGTTGCAGCCACCCCAGGGAAGTTCCCCTTACATCAGATCAGGGCTGTAATGGGACTAAGGTGTTGCAACCCAGCCTTAATCTTAATCTTTTTACACTTTGTGTGTTTATTGCATCAGATCACATCATGGGGTATCATTACATATCTGCCACATTACATCATTAGATAACTTCTAAACCACGGAGAATCATGGCCCAGCCAAGTGGACACAAATTTTAGGGGGACACAATTCAATCCATGACACCCACCCAGTCATTTGGTGGGAGTTACAAAGACCATAGCTAGAAGGGCCATATTACGCAATTCACTGCAATACAGTAGGTGAGCTTGGTTTAAAGATGGGTAAGGCATGAATGTGGTGTCCAAGCTTGGTTGTCTGGGAAGTAAAAGGTATGACCAAATAGCAGCTACATAATGTCTGTCTGGACCCCTGAGACTCAAAGGGGAAGGAGATGTTGGCCTTCTCCATGAGTGTTCAGTGACTCATCCTAGAGAGGAGAAGGATAAACAGCTACAGTGTTCTAAAGTCTGTCACCAGTGGTTTTTTACTTGTTTATGAGTACCATCAGCTAATGACTTCTACGAAAAAATTTATGGTACTTTATTTTTTAAATAATATTTTATTGTGTTTTGGTGAAAGTTTACACAGCAAATTAGGTTCTCATTTAACAATTTCTATACATATTGTTCAGTGACATTCGTTACATTTTGCAGTGTGTCAACATACTCATTATTTGTGTTCTGATTGTTCCATTTCCATTAATCTAGTTTCCTTACCCACCTCCTACCTTCTCATCTTTGCTTCAAGGTAAATGTTGACTGTTTGGTTTCATGTAGATGATTTTGTAAAGAAGCGTAGTACATATTGGTGACATTGATTATTATAGGAGCTGAAAGGTGTTATTTAGCTGAAAGGTGACCTCTGAGTGTGGTTTCAGTACAAAGTTTAAAGAGTATCTCAGGGTGATAGTCTCAGTGTTCCTTTAGTCTCTACTGGTCCAGTAATCCTGGCCTTTTATAAGAATTTGGGTTTTTTTGTAGATTTTTCTCCCATTCTCTCCACTACTAACCATCTACTATGGCCCCGATCAGAACGGTCAGGGTTGGTAGTGGTAGCCAAGGTCCATCTAGTTCTTCTGGTCTCGGGACAGATAAGGCTGTGGTTTGTGTAAGTGTTAGTGCTGTAGACTAGTTTCTTCTCTGAATCTTTGGTTTCCTTCTTCTTTGCTTCAGATGAATAGAAACAGTTGTATCTTAGATGGCTGTTCACAAGCTTTTAAGATCCCAGATTCTACTCATCAAACCAGGATGTAGAATATAAACTTTATAAACTATGTTATGCCAATTGAATGAATTGTCTCATGAGACAACAGCCAATTTATGCTACTTTAGAAAGATTAGTTTTACTCTTCATGTTGTTATATGCCGTCAAGTCAGACCTGACTCATAGCAACCCCTCCTTGGGTTTCCGAGGCAGTATCACTATGGAAGTAGATTGCCCAACCTTCCTTCTGAGGAGTGGCTGGTGGGTTTGAACCACCAGCCTTCTGGTTAGCAGTCAAATGCCTTAGGCGCACACTACCAGAGCTTACTCTTCATAGTTTAGGATATATAGAAGCAGTCCCAACAAAGGGCTAAGAGGAATTAATAAGGTTGTGAGTTCTGAGGACAAAACTATGTCTTGATCAATTTCTGTGTTCCCAGTGCCTAGGATTATAACTCACTCATATTTGAGAAGGAAGGAAAGAAGAAAGGGAGAAAGGGAGGGAGGGACAGGGAAGAAGGAAAAAAGGAAGGAAGGAAAAACTCAGATAAGAAGCCATCCCTTGGTTTCCTGGTCGTAGCTAATCAGATCACTCTAGGATTGCTGTAGGAATTGCTGGAAGCATCACCCATTACCTATATACACATACAGAACATGATAGCATTTATTTTATTTTAAAAATAGTTTTATAGAGATAATAATTCATTTCCCATGTTGTTGTTATTGTTAGGTGCTGTTGACTTGGTTCTGACTCAAAGCAACCCTGTGAACAAAAACACTGCCCAGTCCTGCACCATCTTCACAACACTTGGTGTGCTTGAGCCCATCATTACAGCCACTGTGTCAATCCATCTCGTCCAGGGTCTTCCATTTTCGCTGACCCTCCACTTTGCCAAGCATGATATCCTTCTCCAGGGACTGATCCTTTCTGATAACATGACCGAAGTAGGTGAGACAAACTCTGGCCATTCTCACTTCTAGGGCATATTCTAGCTGCACTTCTTCCAACACAGATTTGTTCCTTCTTCCTTCAGCCTAATGTGTTTTCAGTATTCTTCACCATCACCACAAATTCAAAGTCATCAATTATTCTCTGGTCTTCCTTATTCATTGTCCAGCTTTCACATGCATATAAGGTGATTGAACATATCAAGGCTTGTGTTAGGCTCATATTAGTCTTCAAAGTGCTATTTTTGCTCTTCAACACTTGAAAAAGGTCTTTTGCAGCATATTTGTCCAGTACAATAAGACTTCTCATTTCTTGACTGCTGCTTCCATGGGTGTTGATTATTGTTGTTGTTGTTGTTATGTGCTGTCGAGTCGGCCCCGACTCCTAGCGACCCCTCCTTGGGTTTCCGAGGCAGTATCACTACAGAAGTAGGATTGCCCAACCTTCCTTCCGAGGAGTGGCTGGTGGGTTTGAACCGCCAGCCTTCTGGTTAGCAGTCAAGTGCTTTAGCCACTATGCTACCAGAGCTCCTTTTTGATTATAGATCCAAGTAAAATGAAATATTTTGACAACTTCAGTCTTTTTTCCACTTATCGTGCTGTTGCTTATTGGTCCAATTGTGAGAAATTTTGTTTTCTTTATGTTGAGGTGTAATCCATACTGAAGACTGTAGTCTTTGATCTTCATCAGTAAATGCTTCGAGTCATCTTCACTTTCAGAACTAAGGTTGTGTCATCTGCATATCTCAGGCTACTAGTGAGTCTTCGTCCAGTCCTGATGCTGCATTCTTCTTCATGTAGTCGCGCTTCTCAGATTATTTGCTCAGCATACAGATTGAGTAAGTGTGGCGAAAGGATACAACACTGATGCACACTCTTCCTGATTTAAAACCATGCAGCAACACCTTGTCCTGTTAGAACGACTGCCTCTTGGTCTATGGACAGGTTGCTCATGAGCACAATTGTTTTGGAATTCCCATTCTTTGCAATGTTATCCACAATTTGTTATGATCCACACAGTTGAATGCTTTTGTATAGTCAATAAAACACAAGTAAACATTTTTCTGGTATTCCTTGCTTACAACCAAGATCCATCTGACATTCCTCATTCCGTGTCCACTTCTAAATCCAGCTTGCATTTCTGGAAGTTCCGTGTCAATATACTGCTGCAACTGTTTTTAATTTTCTTCAGCAAAATTTTACTTACATGTGATATTAATGATACTGTTTGATAACTTCTACATTCTGTTACATCATCTTTCTTTGCAATAGACTCAAATATTGATCTCTTCCAGTCAGTTGGCCAGGTAGCTGTCTTCGAGATTTCCTCTAGTGCTGAATCTGTTTGTTGAAATATCTCAATGGGTATTCTGTCAATTCCTGGAGGCTTGTTTTTTGCCAATTCTTCCAGTGCAGCTTGGGCTTCTTCCTTAAATAGCATTGGTTCTTGATCATATGCTACCTCCTGAAATGGTTGAACGTCAACCAATTCTTTTTGGTACAGTGACTCTGAATATTCCTTCCACCTTTTTTTGATGCTTCCTGCATCATTCAATATTTTGCCCATAGAATCCTTCAATATTGCAATTTAAAACTTAATGTACAATTCCCCAATTAAAAATGTATCAACTCTAATCAACTGTTTTTAATATATTCAAATATATTCAAAGAGGTCTACAGCTATGACCACAATTCATTTCAGAACACTTCATCATTCCCCTAAGAAACTCAGTAACCATCGAAGTCACTCTCCATTTTCTCTCAACACCCACCCCAGCCATAGACAGCCACTAATCTACTTTCTGTCTCTTTAGATTTGCCTATTCTGACTATTCCATATAAATGGGATCATACAATGTTATGGATTGAATTGTGTCCCCAAACAATATGTGTCATAAATCCTAACCTCCATGCCTGTAGTTATAATCTCATTTGGTAATGAGTTTTCTTTGCTTTGTCAATAAAACAGGATTAGTGTAGGGTGTGTCTTGTGTCAATCTCTTACAAAATATGAAGAAAAAGATTAAGGAAGCAGAAATAGAGAAAGAGAGATGCCAAGCCACATGAAGATGACCTAGGAGCAAATTTTCAAAGACAAAGACCTTCTTTCAGAGCCAACAGAGAAAAGACTTCCCTGGGAGCCAGCACCCAGAATTCAGACTTCTAAACTCCTAACTGTGGGGAAAAAAAATTATGTTTGTTAAAGCCACCGCTTGGATTTATTTATTTATTTATATTGTGATTTGGGTGAAAGTTTACAGAGCAAATTCATTTTCCATACAGCAGTTCATATACATTTGGTCTCATGACATTAACTGCAATTCCCCACAATATAACAGCTCTCTTCCCACTTCCTCCCTGTAGTTACCTCTTCCCTGTGTCCTTCCCTCCCATGCATTAATGCCTTCCCCAGCTGTCTCTCTGTGCAAACACTGCCCTTCTGTTCTCCCATGAATGATCACTCCAAGCAGTGTATCTACCTAATGTAAATGTTCAGCCCATATGCCTGTCTATTATTTGGCTTGAAGCCACAGGTGTGAGTTCAATTCCAGACCTGAAGGGTAACTAGGGGCCATAGTCTCAGGGATCTCAGCAGGCTATATTGGGCCAGCAAACCTGGTCTTTCTTTTTTATGATTCTGAGTTTTGAGTTCCACATTGTTCCCCACTCTATCCAGGATCTCTTGCACTGATTCCCCTCCAAGTGGTTAACAGTGGTAGCCAGGCACCATCTAGTTCTTCTGGCCTCATGGTCATATAGCACTTGTGGTATTTTTTTTTTTTTCTTTTTCTTTTTTTTTTTTAAATAGCAAACAAAAAGCAAATCCACTGTCATAGAGTCGATTCTGACTCATAGCAACCCCATAGGGTTTCCAGAGCTGTAAATTTTTATGGAAACAGACTGCCTCATCTTTCTCCCACAGAGCAGCTGGTAGGTTAAAACCGCTGACCTTTTGGTTATCAGGTCAATGCGATAAATAATTATGATATACAATATGTGGTCTTTTTTTGTCTGGCTTCTATCACTTAGCACCATGTTTTCAAGGTTCATCCAAGTGTACCAGCACTTGAGTCCTTTTCATTGCCAAATAATATTTCATTGTACGGATATTATGCCACCTTTTACTCATTGATTGATGAATAAGTATCCATTCTTTAGCTAATGGGCATTTAGGTTGTTTCTTCTTTTTTGGAGGTCCCTGGGTGGCACAGTTTGCACTCAATCACTAACCTAAAATTTGGTGGGTTGAACTCATCTAGCAATGCCATGAAAGAAAGTCCTGGCAATCTACTTCAGTAAAAGTTACAGCCAAGTAAACCCTATGGAGCAGTTCTACTTTGTAACAAACACATGAGGTCACCATTAGTCAAAATCGACTCCAGAGCAACAGGTCCACTTTTTAACTATTTTAAATCATGCTGTTATGAACACTCATGTACAGGTTTTTGTGTGGATGTTTGTTTTTATTTCTGATAGGAATATATCTAGGAGTGGAATTGCTGGGTTATATGGTAACTCTGTGGAGCTCTGGTGGCACAGTGGGTAAGGCATTTGGCTGCTAACCAGAAGGTTGGTAGTTCAAATCCACCAGCTGCTCCATGAGAGGAAGATGAGGCAAGCTACTTCCATAAAGATTTACAGCCTTGAAAACCCCCCATGGGGGTCGCAAAATCAAATGAAAATGCTATGGATCACAGTAGTCTATCTGCAACCAATCATGTGGATGCTGAAGCAGCATTTTAGTCCATTGTGCATGAGGTTGCCATGGGTTGGAGGCAACTTGACAGCAGCTAACAACAATATATCATCTTTGGAGAACTATCTACTCAAATATTTTCATTTTTTTAAATTGTGATTTGGGTAAAAGTTTACATTGCAAATTCACTTTCCGTAGAGCAGTTCATACACATTTTGTTTTGTGACATTGACAGCAATTCTCCACAGTGTAACAGCTCTCTTCCTGCTTCCTTCCTGTAGTTACCTCTTCCCTGTGTCCTTTCCTCTCATGCACTCCCTTTGAAGCTGTCTCCCTATGCAAACACCACCATTTTGTTCTCCCATGATTGAGACTGATCACTCCAATGAGTGTATCTAACTGATGTAAATGTTCACTCCATATGCCTGTCTATTGTCTGCCTGGAAGCCACAGGAGTGAGTTCAATTCCAGACCTGAAGAGTAACTAGAGGCCGTAGACTCAGGGGTCTCACTAGGCTGTATCAGACCAGCATACCTGGTCTTTTTAAAATGATTTTGAGTTTTGTTCCACATTGTTCTCCCACTCTATCCAGGATCTGCTGCACCGACCCCTCTTTGAGTGGTTGACAGTGGTAGCCAGGCACCATCTAGTTCTTCTGGTCTTATGGTCATATAGACTGAGGGTCACATGGTCTACCAGTCCCGTAGACTAATTGTTTCCATGTGTCCTTGGTTTTCTTCATTCTTCTTTGCTCTGGACAAGCAGAGATCCGTCGTTGCATCTAGATGGCCGCCTGCAAGCTTTTAAGACCTCAGTTGCTACTCACCAAAGTAGGATGTAGAACAATGTTTTTGTGTAGTATGTTATGTCAATTGAGCTTAATGTCCCCTGTGTGACCATGGTCCCACACTTTGCTCATTTGCAGGGAGGTTGAACCCAAGCAGAGCTCAGCAGACTCCATGAGTTGAAGAAAAAGAGCTGAAAGTCTGAGGAGACCAGAATTTGCAGGACAGAGGACCAGAGAAGAGAGAACTGCATAAAGAGAGCACTTGGGGATCTTCACATCCTCAGTAAAAGCTAGTCTGCACATTCATGTGAGAAACTACCCAAGGTGGGGATGGGGTGGAAATCACTTGAAAATGTTAGAAAAAAAAAAAAAAAAAACAGTGTCCACTGCTCACACAGGGCTAGGAATAGTGCCTATTCTTAATCTGCTAGAGTGGGAAACTTCGTGATTCATGGGGCACTGAGTAGAGTACACAGAAGGGTCCTGTCTCAATAGTGGAGAGTAATTAACCCTAGACTGAGCACTGCTCTAGACCTGCCTTACAAATCTTAAAAGCAAGACTTGAAAGGATCACATTGTTTCCAAATAACTATATTCCATAACAACTTCAAGAATATTTATAAGAATTCAACATTTTCCAATATCCAATAAGGTTAAATTCACAATATCTGACATCCACTAAAAAATGCCAGGCATGGGCATAAATAGGAAAATATGACCCATAATGAGAGAAAGAAAAACAATCAAAACCAATGCAGAATGGACATAGATGTTATAATTAATAGGTAAGGATATTAGATATATTATAAATGTATTCTATATGGCCAAAAAGTTAAGTAGAAACAAGGAAGATTTAAAAAGAAAGAGCAAATCAAACTTTTAGAGAAAAAAACTATAATGTATGAGATTTTAAAATGCACTAGTGGAATTAATTACAGATTAAATACTGCAGGGGAAAGAATAGTGAACTCAAAGAGGTAGCAATATAAAGTATCCAAAATTAAATAGAGGCAGAAAACATCATTTTAAAAAAGTAACAAAGCATTAGTGAGCTGTGTGATAACTTCAAGTGGCCTAATATATATGTAATTGGTCCCTGAACAATATTTAAATAATTAATGGCTGCAAATTTTCCAAATTGGAGGAAAACTAATTCCACAAATCCAAGTAGCTAAGTAAGTCCCCCAAGTACAAGAAACATGAAAAAAAGATACATCGTAATTGAATTGTTCAAAACCAGTGATAAAGAGAAAATCTTAAAAGCAACCAAAGGAAAACAGGTACATTACTTACAGAGGAACAAACATAAGGATGATAATGTATTTTTCATGAGAAAAAATGCAAGTGAGAAGAGAGTGGAGCAACATCTTAAAAATACTAAAAGATAAAACTGTGAACCTAGAATTCTATACCTAGCAAAAATATCTGTCAAAATTAAGGCCATATTATTCAGCAACAGAAAGGAATTGAGTAGTGATACACGCCATAACATGAGTGAAACTTGAAAACCTTAGGCTAAATGAAAGAAGCCAGGTATGAAATACCATAGATCATATGATTTTATTTATATGAATTGTCCAGAATAAGCAAATGTATTGTTGTTGCTGTTGTTAGGTGCTGTTGAGAGTCACCTCTGACTCAGCAGCCCTATGTACAACAGTATGAAACAATGCCTGGTCCTGTGCCAGCCTCACAATACTTGCTATACCTGAATCCATCATTGCAGCCACTGTGTCAACCCATCTTGTTGAGGGCCTTCCCCTCCTTTGTTGACCCTCCATTTTACTAAGCATGATATCATTCTCCAGAGAATGGTCCTTTCTGACAACATGACCAGAGTAGATCAAACAAAGTCTGGCCATTCTCGTTTCCAAGGAGCACTCCAACTGCACTTCTTCCAGGACAGATTTGTTAGTTCTTTTGGCAGTCCATAGTACTTTCAGTATTCTTCACCAACACCCCAACTCGAAAGCATCAACTCTTCTCCAGTCTTCTTTATTCATCGTCCAGCTCTCACACATGTATAAGGTGATTGAAAATACCATGGCTTGGCTTAGGCCCACCATAGTCTTCAAAGAGACATCTTTGCTCTTCAGCACTTTAAAGAGGTCTTTTACGGCAGATTTGCCCAGTGCAATACGTCATCTGATGTCTTGACTGCTGCTTCCACGGGTGTTGATTGTGGAACCAAGTAATATGAAATCTCTGACAACTTCAGTCTTTTCTCCATTTATCATAATTCTGCTTATTGGCCCAGTTATAAGGATTTTCATTTTCTTTATGTTGAGACATAATCCATACTGCAAACTGTAGTCTTTAATCTTCATCAGTACATACTTCAAGTCTTTCTCACTTTCAGCAAGCAAAGTTGTGTCACAGACTGTTAATGAGTCTTCATCCAATCCTGATGCCATGTTCTTCTTCACATAGTCCAGCTTCTCAGATTATTTGTTCAGCATACAGATTGAATAAGTATGGTGAGAAGATACAATCCTGACACATTCCTTTCCTGATTTTAAACCATGCAGTATCCCCTTGTTCTGTTTGAACAACAGCTTCCTGGTCTATTACAGGTTCCTTGTGAACACAATTAAGTGTTCTGGAATTCCCATTCTTTTCAATGTTATCCATAATTCGTTATGATCCATACAATCAAATGCTTTTGCATATTCAATAAAACACAAGTAAACATCTTTCTGGTATTCTTTGCTTTCAGACAAGATCTATCTGACATCATCAATGATATCTCTCATTCCATGTCCAAGCAAATGTATAGAGATAGTAAATTACTGGTTGCCTAGGACTAGGATCTAAGGAGAGAAGAGTGAGAAGTGATATTTAATAGGTATTGGTTTTCTTTTTGGCATGATGAAAAAGTTCTAAAATTATAGTAATGGTTACAGAATTTTGTGAATATACTAAAAACCATAGAATTATACACTTTAAATGGGTAAAGTATATGACATGTGAATTATATCTAATTTTAAAGCTATTTTTTAAAGTGAAGACAAACTAAAGACATTTTCATAACATGAAAGCTGAAATAATTTATAACCAGCTGACCCATAATACAACAAATGTTAAAGCAAGTCCTTTAGGCAGAAGAATGATGCCAGATGGAAATCTGGATCTACAGAAAGCAATAAAGAGCACTGGAAATTGTAATTCATGGGTAAATATGTTTTTTTTTTTCTTATAATTTAAAACATTGAAAAAGATAATTGACTTTTAAATAAAACAAAAACAACGTATTGTAGGGTTCGTAACATTCATAAAAGTAAAATTCATGACATCAGCAGCATAAAGACCAGGACAGCAGAAATGGAAGCATGCTATTGTAAGATTCTGTACTATGCATGAAGCTGTACAATATCACTTGAAGGTAGACTGGGGTAAGCTAAAGCTGTATACTGTAAATGCTAAAGCAGTGACTGAAATAACAAAACAAAGAGTTATAGCTAATTACTAGCAAAGGAGATAACATGGAATCATAAAAATAGTCAGCTAATCTAAAAGAAGCAGGAAAAAAAGGGAAAAGAGAACAAAGAACAGATGAGACAAATAGAAAGCAAATAGCAGATGATAGATAGATTCACACCTAACCATATGAATTATGACATTAACTGTAAATGGTCTACTTCATACATGCTACAACATCGATGAATCTCAAAATAATTATGCTGAGTAAAATTACCCATAAAAAAGAGTACATACTGTATGATTCCATTTCTATAAAATTTTAAAAATTAATTTCAGCAAACTACTCTACAATAACTAAGAGCAGATCAATGGTTGCCTAGGGACAGAAGAAGAAGGTGAAGGGAAGGATAATGAATGTGTTCATTTTCTTGATAATTTCAAGATATATATTGTTGGCATAGTGCCTAAGGCATTTGACTGCTAACCAGAAGGCTGGCAGTTCAAACCCAGCAGCCACTCCTCAGAAAGAAAAATGGACAATCTGCTTCCATAAAGATAACACCTCGGAAATCCAAGGATGGGTCGCTATGAGTTGGATTTAAGTTGACAACAGTGAATTTGGTTGTGTATGTGTGTGTGTGAGAGAGAGAGAGAGTAAATATATATGTGTCAAAACATCAAAATGTGCACTTTAAGTAATTTAAAGTGTCATCTGATATGCAGTGTCATCTGCATATCATAGGTTGTTAATGAGTCTTCCTCCAATTCTGATGCTGCATTCTTCTTCATATAGTCCAGCTACTTGGGACTAAGGTTTTTCTGACCCAATCCATGGTATTTTCAGTTGCCTCATATGCATGCAAAAGCTGGACAAAGAGTAAGGAAACCCAAAGAAGAACTGAAGCTTTTTAATTATGGTGTTGATAAATAATATTGAATACACCATAAACTGCCAGAAGAACAAACAAATCTTTCTTGGAGTACAGTCAGAATGCTCCTTAGAAGCTAGAAAGGTGAGATTTCATCTCATGTACTTTGTACATGTTATCAGGAAGGACCAGTCCCTGGAGAAGGACATCATGCTTGGTAAAGTAGAGGGTCAGTGAAAAATAGGAAGACTCTCAACAAGATGGCTTGACACAATGGGGTCAAGGATGGCAATAATTGTGAGGATGGCCAGGACCAAGCAGTGTTTTGTTCTGTTGGACATAGGGTCACTATGACTCAGAACCAACTCAACAGCACCTAACAAAAACAACAACAATTTTTTATTATATGTCAATTAAATATCAATAAAGCTGTTACAATTTTAAAAAATGTAAATAGTCTAAACATCCCCATTTAAAAGGCAGAAATTGTCAGATTGAATAAAAACTCAATACTCAAGTATATGCTGCTTTTAAGAAATGAACTTTAAGTATAAAGATACAAAAAGAATGAAAAAAGATATGCGATGCTAACACTAATCAAAGGAAAGTTGGAGTTGGAGTATTAATATTGGATAAAGTATATTTCAGAGCAAAGAATATAACCAAGGATAAAGAAGGTCATTTCATAACAAAGGGATCACTTCATCAAAAGGATGTAACAACCTGAAATGCTTATGTAGTCTAACTATCAAGCAGTGGAAAGAGCTTATACTCCCTAGAAAATTAAATAAACAAAACAAACATACTTAAGTCTCCACTGTTATTTCATACACAAGGTCAAAAATACAGTCAAATTTTATGTAACATATAATGAAGGATAAAACTGTTACTCATAACCATAAAGAAACTAAACTCTTAGAAAATCTTGTTATTGAAGTTAGAAAGCAAAGATTTAAAATAATATTATAAATACATTAAAGAATTTAAAGGAAAAAACTAGATACAAATGGTGAAGAGATAGGACATTTGAAGAGAAAAATGAAATACTAAGAAAGAACTAAATGGAAATTATAGAATTGAAAAATACAGTATCTGACAATAAAATTCATTGGATGGGCTTCACAGCAGATCAAATATGCAGAAGAAAAAAGTAGTGACAGACATGAAGACATGTCCGTAGAAATTATCCATGTTGAAGCAGAGAGAGAAAAAAAATTATTGGAAATTAGTAAAGAGAGTTTCAGCCACCTGTGGGATAATAGTAAGCCGTCCAACATACTTGCAAGTGGAGTTCCCTAAGGAGAGGAAAGAAACAATGATGCAGAAAAAATATGTATTTAAAGAAATAATGGTCAAAATGTTTATAAAAATATCAGTCCACAGGTCCAAGAAGTTCACCTGATCCCTACCAGAATAAATACAAAGAAATCCATTCTCAGGCACATCATAGTCAAACTGCTGAAAACCAAAGATAAAGAGAAAAATCTTATAAGCAGGCAAAGTGCAGGGTGGGTGTGGGAGTAGACACATTACATGCATGGAAGCAATGATAAGAGTGATAGCTTCTTCTCATCAGATATAATATAAGCCAGTATCCATTAGTTGGCATATTCACACAATGGAATATTCACACATATTCACCCAGCCATAAAAAAGAAATGGTCTACAACAAGGGCAAACTTCAAAAACATTGTAAATGAAAGAAGCCAGATGCAAATGACTACCTGTTTTATAATTGAATTTGTATGAAATATCTAGAAAAGAAAAACTCCCTCCCACACACACATTTTTTATTGTGATTTGGGTGAAAGTTTACAAAGCAAATTGATTTTCCAGTCCACAATTCATGCACATTTTGATTTGTGACATTGATTGTGATCTCTACTTCCTCCCTATGTTTACTGTTTCCATTCATCCTTCTTCCTATCCCTTCCTGCCTTCTGAGCTTTATTCCTGGGCAAATTTGGCCCTTTTGATCTCCTACAGTTGATTTTTCTAAGGAGTGCATACTTCTGTGGTATTATTGTTCACCTTATGGGCTTGTCTGTTGTTTGGATGAAAGTTGAGCCAAGGGGGTGAGTTCATTTTCAGGCATACAGGGTGTCTAAGGGCCATAGCCTCAGGGGTACCACCAGTCTCTATCAGACCAGTAAGCCTGGTCTTTTTTTATTATTATTATTTTGAGTTGGAAAAGCAAATCTTTAGACAGAATGCCCATTAGTTGTAGTCAGGGTCTGGGAGGAGGGGGAATGAGGAGTGAGTGCTAATGGATATGAAGGATTGCTTTGGGTGTTATGAATGTTCTAAAATTTGACTGTGGTGATAGTTATACAACTTTGTAAATTTACTAAAAATCATTGAATTACATACTTGAAATGGGTGAATTTTATGGTATGTAAATTATACCTCAATGAAGCTATTACAAGGAAGATAAGGGAGAGAAGTCACAGACTTTTAGAAAAGATTTATGAAAAGTATCTAAATGAAAAAATGATTAGTATCTGCAATGTATATAAAGTATTACTACAAATCAAAGGGAAAAAAGGGCCAATGACAACAATGGAAAAAAATTAGGAGACAGAAATAGAAGATAATCCTTATTATCAATAAACATATGAAAAAATACTCAACCTTATTAATGATTGGTGAAATACAAATTAAAATCACAATGATTTACAATTCCATATCCATCTGGTTTAAAAAAATAAAAAGTTTTGAGACACTGAGTGTTAGCATGGATGTTTGGTGATAGTTGAACAACATGATGAACATAGTTAATGCCACTGAATTGTACATGCTAAGAATACTGAAATAGTAAATGTTTTCTTACATATATATTTGCTGTGATAAAAAAAGAGCATCTAGACTTCACAATCATCAATTTCATTTCTGGGTAGACTCCTAGAGAAATGCAAATGTACACAACACGATGTATATAAGAAGATATATTTCAGCACGGTTTAGAATAGGAAAAACTGGAAACAGTAAAATTGGTAAATTAATTGTAGCATAGTCATCTAATGGAATATTATATAGCAGTGAATACAAATAAGCTAAAACTATATATACAAACATGAATGTACCTTACAAAAAGAATGCTGTGTCAAAAAAGCAAGTTATAGAAGAATATACAGTATAATTCCATTCATATACTTAAAATAAGGAATACATATATAATGTCTAATATAGTAAAAGTATAAAGATATGTGTGGGAGTGATTAACACCAATTCAGGATAGTATGTCCTCTTTGAGGAAATAGAGGAATACATTAGAAGAAGGTCTTAAACTATATTTTTAATGCTTTATTTCTTAAACTGCATGGTTTTCAGAAAAAAACATGATGGTTACAGGCATGTTTGTTATATTATTTTCTATGCCTTTTGTATGTTTAAAATATCTCATAAGAAAATTTTAAATACATAAATAATGGATGGATGTTTAAGTGTCAGATGCCATAGAAGTCAGAGAAAATATACATTAGATTTACCTTTTAAGCAGCCAGAGATTGCCTTCACAGAGCAGTTTCAGTGCTGTGTTCAGAGCCTAGGCCTAATAGCGAGGGCTGTAGAGTGATAGAGAGTAGGTGTGCAACCCCTTGAAGAAGTTTAGCTATGAAGTAAGGGAGAGCTCTGGATGTGTTGCTGGAGTAGGGTGCAGAGTGGG
>NW_006921662.1:8508633-8509045 GCF_000298275.1 Orycteropus afer afer
TTTTTTTTTTTCACCCAAATCCTAATAAAAAAAAAAAACCTGGTCCCCACCTTCTTTTTTTTTTTTTTTTGCCAAGATGAGGTAATTTGCTTCCATAAAGATTTACAGTCTTAAAAACTCTATGGGGCAGTTCTATTGTGTCCTGCAGAGTCACTATGAGTCTGGATGGACTCAACGGCAATGGTTTTGGTTTTTGGTGTTTTGGGTGCTCCTTTAGTCTCTGTTTCTGTGACTACTCCAGTAAAATTCCTAGAAAACTATCACTTGAAGTCACCTTTTAGCAAAATAACAGATTGGCACACAAAATAAAATTGCCTGTGAGTATTGTAAGGCCACAGTAAGGAGAAGAGGACGCACAAAAGTGAGGTTAAAGAGAAGTTTTTATTCTGAGTTTCCGGGGGAGGTTTACGGA
>NW_006921662.1:8509341-8523672 GCF_000298275.1 Orycteropus afer afer
TCATCAGGGCTTGACACCTGGAGGAAGCTGCTAACTGAAATGTTGGTGGCTTGGGTTTGCTTTGGCCTAACAAGTATTGTGATCCATTAAAAAAACATCTATATGAGATCAAAAGACCAACAATTTCTCTAAATCAAAGAAGAGACGGTAAAGAGACAGGGAAACTAGAGCCCTGGAAATGAACACCTAGAACAAAATTAGAGAGAATGTTGATACACTGTGAAAAATGTAGCTAAGGTCACTGAACAATTTGTGTAGAATTGTCAAATGGGAACCTAATTTTCACTGAAAACACAATAAAATATTATTTAAAAAATTATTTAAAATATATACCCACCAGCCACTCCTCGAAAGGAAGGTTGGGCAATCCTACTTCGTAGTGATACTGCCTCGGAAACCCAAGGAGGGGTCGCTATGAGTCAGGGCTGACTCGACGGCACATAGCAACAACAACAACAATTATTTAAAAAATTCTAGAAAACTTGAATTTTATCCTTTATTCAATCATATACTTATTTACTTTTGGTTGTTCTTTAAACATACCCAGCAGAACCAAAACCAAACCAAAATCATTGCCATCGAGTCGATTCCAGCAAATAGCAACCCCCACTGGGTTTCTGAGGCAGTAAATCTTTATGGAAGTAGATTGCCCCATCTTCCTTCCGTGAAGTGGCTGATGGGTTTGAACCACCAGCCTTCTGGTTAGCAGTCAAATGCCTTAGGCACTGTGCCCCAGAGCTCCCTATATACAGCAGAACATACACTAATTCACAGTTTCAACATGTACAACTTAGTTACAATGGTTACATTCTTTGAGTTGTGCAACCGGTCTCACCCTCCTTTTCTGCATTTTTCCTCCCCCGTAACATTCACTCACTAACCCCTAAGCTTCCTGTCTAACCTTTTGAGTTGTGTTGCTGTTGAGCAGCATGATTTTTGAAATCTCGCTCCATATCATCTTTATGAGACTAAATGGTTAACATTTACTCAAAAGCAAAGATGAGGAGGTAAGGGGGCAGGGAAAGGAACAACCAGAATGGAAATAACAAGAAAGTTGACATACTATGAAAAATGTAACCAATGTCACTGAACAAATTAGGTAGAAATTATTAAATGGGAACCTAAGTTGCTGTGTAAACTTTCACTGAAAACACAATCAAATATTTTAATTTAAAAAAAAAGAAAAGAAAATCTCTCTCCGCAGATGCAAACACTCTACGTGTCAGTTTTCTTAGCAAAGAATTGTCCAAAGGATGTAATACTGATCTTTCTCATGGAAAAAAACAAACCAAACTTATTGCCCTCCAGTCAATTCCAACTCATAGCGACCACATAGGACAGAGTAGAACTGCCCCATAGGATTTCCAAGGCTGTAATCTTAATGGAACAGACCATCAATTGCTCATATGCAAGTTCAAGTTGAAGCTGAAGAAAATTAAAACAAGTCCATGAAAGCCAAAATATGACCTTGTTTGTATCCCTCTTGAATTTAGAGACCATCTGAAGAAGAGATTTGATGCATTGAACATCAATGACCGAAAACCAGAAGAGTTGTGGGATGGCATCAAGAACACCATCCATGAAGAAAGCAAAATGTCATTACAAAGACAGGAAAGGAAGAAAAGACTAAAATGGATGTCAGAAGGGACTCTGAAACTTGCTCTTGAATGGAGAGTAGCTAAAGCAAATGGAAGAAATTACAAGATAAAAGAGCTGAACAGACGGTTTCATAGAGCAGTTCAAGAAGGCTGTCTATTATAATGAAATGTGCAAAGACCTGGAGTTAGAAAAGCAAAAGGGAAAAAGACACACCAGCATTTCTCAAGCTGAAAGAAATGAAGAAAAAATTCAAGCAATATTGAAAGATGCTGTGGGCAAAATATTGACTGATGCAGGAAATATCAAAAGAAGATGGAAGGAATACACAGTCACTGTACCAAAAAGAATTGGTGGATGTTCATCCATTTTAGGAGGGGCATTTGATCAAAAACCAATGGCATTAAAGGAGGAAATGGAAGCTGCACTGAAGGAATTGGCGAAAAATACAGCTCTAGGAATTGATGGAATACCCATTGAGATGTTTCAACAAACCGATGCAGCGCTGGAGGCACTTACTCCTTTACGCAGAGAAATTTGTAAGACAGCTTCCTGGCCAACTGACTGCAAGGGGGCCAGTACCAAACCAGGCAGGATGAGAAAGGCGAAGCGGCAGCGGTGGCGACCGCGGCCTCTGCGGCGGCAGGAGTGGTAGAGCTGGTGGTGCCAGTGCCAAGGAAGCCTCAGAAAGCAGGTGGCGGGGCGGGCGGTGGCAGCGGAGGCCGGACTGCCTCGGGCCCGGCTGCTGGGACCCCCTCGGCAACCCAGCGACAGCGGCCTCCGTGACCCCGGCGCCCCCAACCTGGAGGGAGGCGGAGAAGCTGGTGCTGGCAATCCAAGCCCTGGGCACTGTCAAATGGTTCAAAGTCTGGAATGGTTAAGGATTCATCAACAGGAATGACACCAAGGAAAATGTCTTTGTTCACAGGCCAGCTATTAAAAGAAATAGCCCCAGGAAGTTTCTGCGCTGCCTTGGAGATGGAAACACTATGGAGTTCGATGTTGTGGAAAAGAGAAGGGTGCAAAGGCTGCTAATGTCACTCGGCCTGGAGAGGTGCCAGTGAATAGTAGCCGCTGTGTCCCCAATCGACATAGGTTCTGCCGATTCATTGCCGGCCTCGCCCAGCTGTCCACCACCCATGAGGGCAGAGGCTGCCTCTAGTGGGACAGAACCAGGCAGCTAAGGAGAGGAGGTCGAAGACTCTTGGCAGTGGCCCAGACGGTGGCCATTTTTCTTCTCCAGTCCACGATTTGTGCAAGGTCGGGGTACTCCAATCAGCAACAGCCTATAAAGGGCGCTGATGGTGTAGAACCCAAAGAGACAGCCCCACTGGAGAGGGACCAACAGCAAGGGAATGAGCGAACTCACTCATCCAGATTCTGGGCCAGGTGCGGAAGGCCTTTCTGCCCTGGGCCACCTCAACAGCCTACCACAGAAGGTGAGATGGTGAGACCAAGCCCAGCCAAGGCTCCACTGATAGCACTGATAGTTCAAGGCCTGAACCCCAGCACTCAAGAAACCACCCTTATTTTCAGCTGTGGTGGCAGCAGTGCCCTGGGCCTGGAGACCTCAGCCCCCATCAACAGTGAGGATGCTCCCATAGCGTAGTGCCTAAGGCATTTGACTGCTAACCAGAAGGCTGGCAGTTCAAATCCACCAGCCAATCCTCAGAAGGAAAATTGGGCAATCTTCTTCCATAGTGATACCGCCTCAGAAACTCAAGGAAGGGTCGCTATGAGTCAGGTCGGACTCCACAGCATATAACAACAACAACATACCATACTGGGGTAATTCCAACTGTAAGAACAGTCAGAGCTACCACCTGGTTTCTGCCACAGTTTTTCCAACTGGTCTGTACCCTTCCAGGTATCCCCATCCCCTTTCCCATAATCCATGACATCAAAACATCAGCTTTTCCCATTTTTCTAGAGATTCAGAAGGGCCAGAGCAACAACCTTATGTGGTTGTTTTTCTTTCCCCCCTCTACCAAGGGTTGAGGGAGCTCTGGTAGCATAGTGCCTAAGGCTCTTGACTGCTAACCAGAAGGCAGTTCAAACCCACCAGCCACTCCTCAGAAGGAAGATGGGGCAATCTACTTCCGTAGTGATACTGCCTCTGAAACCCAAGGAGGGGTCGCTATGAGTCAGCTGACTCAACGGCACATAACAATAACAACAACAAGGGTTGAGAAAGGGATCCATCCTTATCAGCCAGGGGCACCAACTTCCTCCCTTAAATCAGAAAAGGAACCAGCCAGCTCTTACCTCTTCCTGGTTGCTTTTCTTTCCCACTCCAGTTTATTTTTGGTTTTCCCTCATCCCCCACCTCTGAAGCCATTTTATAAACTGTCTGTCATGTGCCATCTGAGCCTCTAGTAAAAACAAAAATAAGCCAACAGAAAAAAAAAAAAAAAACGTTGGGCAATCTACTTCCATAGTGATACCGTCTCGGAAACCCAAGGAGGGGTCGCTATGAGTCAGATCCAACTGGAAGGCTGTGAGTTTGGTTTTTCTGGTTCCATTTCAAAGAAAGGTCATCCAATAGAATGTGGAAATTATCGAACAATATCATTAATATCACACGCAAGTCAAATTTTGCTGAAGATAATTCAAAAATGGAGCTCTGGTGGCATAGTGCTTAAGGCATTTGACTGCTAACCAGAAGGCTGGCAGTTCAAACCCACCCAGGCACTCCTCAGAAGGAAGACTGGGCAATCTACTTCCATAGTGATACTGCCTCAGAAACCCAAGGAGGGGTTGCTATGAGTCAGATCCAACTCGACAGCAGTGAGTTTGGTTTTGGTTTTGGAATTCAAAAACAGTTGCAGCAGTATATTGACAGAGACCTTCCAGAAATGCAAGCCAGATTCAGAAGAGGACATGGAATGAAGGATGTCATTGCTGATGTCAGATGGATCTTGGCTGAAAGCAAAGAATACCAGAAAGATGTTTACCTGTATGATTTATTGACTATGCAAAGGCATTTGATTGTGTGGATCATAACAAATTATGGATAACATTGAGAAGAATGGGAATCCCAGAACACTTTATTGTGCTCATGAGGAACCTGTACATAGATCAGGAGACTGTTGTTCAAAGAGAACAAAGGGATACTACATGGTTTAAAATTAGGAAGGGAGTGTGTCAGGGTTGTGTCCTTTCACCATACTTGTTCCATCTGTATGCTGAGCAAATAATCCAAGAAGCTGGACTATATGAAGAAGAATGTAGCATCAGGATTGGAGGAAGACTCTTTAATAACCTGTGATATGCAGATGACACAACCTTGCTTGCTGAAAGTGAAGTTGACTTGAAGCAGTTACCGATGAAGTTAAAGACTACAGTCTGCAGTATGGATTACACCTCACATAAAGGAAACAAAAATCCTCACAACTGGATCAATAAACAGCATCACAAGAAAAGATTGAAGTTGTCAAAGATTTCATATTACTTGGATCCAGTACCACCACCAACAGAAAGAGCAGTCAAGAAATCCGAGGTCATATTGCACTGGGCATATCTGCTGCAAAAGACCTCTTTGAAGTGTTGAAGAGCAAAGATGTCACTTTGAAGACTAAGGTGAGCCTAATCCAAGCTATGGTCTTTTCAGCTGCCTCATTTGCATGTGAAAGCTGGACAATGAATAAGGAAGACCAGAGAATAACTGATGACTTTGAATTTGTGGTGTTGGCGAAGAATCCTGAAAGTACGGTAGGCTGCCCAGAAGTACAAACAGATCTGTTCTAGAGCAAGTGCAGTGGAATGCTCCCTGGAAGCGAGAATGGCCAGACTTTGTCTTACTCTACTTTGGTCATGTTGTCAAAAGGGACCATTCCCTGGAGAAGGATATCATGTTTGGTTAAATAGAGGGTCAGTGAAAAAAGAGAACCTTCAACAAGATGGATTGACACAGTGGCTGCAACAAGGGGCTCAGGTATGGCAGGATTGTGAGGATGGTGCACTACCAGGCAGTGTTTTGTTCTGTTGTACAGAGTCGCTATGATTCAGAGCCAGCTTGACAGGACCTAACAACAACAACAGCTGCCTTAATGGAAGCAGACTGCCACATCTTTCTCTCATGGAATGACTGGTAAGTTCCAACCGCATATCTTTAGGTTAGCAGCTTAGCACTTTAACCACTGTGCCACCAGGGCTCCTCCTTCTTATGGAAAGAAAAGTATTAAAGCCATGGCTATTACTTCTTAGCCCCAGGTCTGAGGGGGATTTCAGAACCACAGTAAAATAAGCTAAAACTTCAATAAGGCTCTGCACTGTAATAAATGAGACAAAGGGAGAGAGATATCAAAACCAGCCTGTGTTTGAATAATATTGGGCTACTTGGGGACGAGAGTTTTTTGGTACTTGTAATGTTGCACTTGGCTGATGGAGTATTGCTAATGGTTTCCTAATTTATATTCAAGGGGATTGGCAACAGGGAGTTTTCCAAGCCACAGAGGCTGCAAGAACACGCTGCTAGTCTGTCTCACTCCTCCCAGAAACTCAGTCTGGGTTTCATTCTAATTTCTTCTTGGTCTCACCAAAGGAACTCCAGATGAGGAGATTCTGAGCTGGGGTATTTCTTCCTATCCCTCCCAAACGGATTGCAAGGTTTTTCCAATACTCCAGTCTCCCAGGCGCTTTCCCTGGTTGCTGCAGAGAGCAAAACTGCCAGCAGAGGTCAGCAGCGACCCATATCTGGGACGGAGCTGCTTGCCACATCCTGCTGTTTCTCCTGGCACTTCCAGGGCTGAACTGGAGAGCACCTTCCTACTGAGGCCCTGGCATCATGCTGATCAGTTCAAGATTCCCTTCCCTGAAGGTGGAGTGGGATCGGGGAATGGAGGGTATGCTTGTTAAAAGCACTGATGTGAATGTGGGTGTGCAATCCTTCCAGACATCAGCAATGCCAACTCACCATCTGGTTTTCTACGGGGAAATTTTTATGTGTGTTGGCACGTGTGATGCATTGTGTGGGTCTGGGTGTCAAAGAACGTGTGTTTCGGGTTTGCCTTTTTGAAATTTTCTCAGAGACCTGGAATTTCTGGATTCACCCAGTACCCAGGCTCTCCGAGAGGGCTTGAGCCTCTTCCCCGGGATTCAGTGAAAAATCAGGGATCCAGGGTCACTTTGCTCCAGGCCAAGGCTTAGGAAAGCGTTTCTACAGCGCTTCCACGGTGCCTGCCGGTCCGCGTCTCTGCGCATGCTCAATTGGATGGAATTCTCCCCTGGCAGCCCAGGGTCTCTGGAACGATTGTCTCTATGGCCAAAGCCACACTACAGCGAGTTCTGCTCTTGCTTCCAGACTCATCGTCCTTGGCCCTAGTCCCAGCCTCTCCCAGCCCTAGTTTTCTTTGACCTCTTTTGTCCCTATTGCTGCTTAGCTCCACAGCAGCTCCCTCCCCCAAGTCCAGCTCTGCTGGACTTTAAAACTGTAAAGGTTCACCCAAATCCTAATATAAATAAATAAATAAATAAAATAAAAATCCAGCTATATCTGACTCCAAAAAAAAAAACAAACTGTAAAGGTCCCCAGGAAAATCTGATGGTT
The DNA here is from genome assembly GCF_000298275.1 of Orycteropus afer afer. Lineage (NCBI taxonomy): Eukaryota > Metazoa > Chordata > Mammalia > Tubulidentata > Orycteropodidae > Orycteropus > Orycteropus afer. The sequence goes on from NW_006921662.1 coordinate 8,516,486, forward strand.
AGAAGGGTGCCATTCCAGACTTCCTGCCTCCCTCCCTGCTCTTCAGTCTTCCCCACCCCACCCAATCCCAAGACAGGAAGGGAGGCAGAGACCCATCTAGAGCCTATGGGACATGTAGGCTGGAAGCAAGGTTGGATTGGAAGAGGATGCAGTCTGTAGCTGTAACTCCCAGGGCCCCAGGCAGTCCAGACAGCCTCCTTGAGCTGCCGGGACATGCAGATGCCCTGCCTTCCCACTCGCCTGTGGAAAATAGGACTCTGGCAAGCAACAGCAGCTGATCTAGGCAACAGGTGTAGGCTTGGTGTTACAGCTGCTACTGAGCACATCTGTACCCACAGGGAGAAGGCTACAGCCACAGCAGGGCCTGTCAGTCACCAGCACACTCCACAGAATTAGGGCGTGTGCAAAAGGAGGTGAGAGAAACTTGGGGAAACTGGAATCAGCATCCACAAAGCACCTTTCTACTAGAAATCCCAAAATATTAGGAGGGAGTCCTGTCAAGGCTTCCCCTAAATCAGCCTCACTGGCCCCAGCAACATTGGAGTAGGAGGCCTGGGGTCTTCTTTCCTGCCTTAGACATCTCCCCACCCCCTGAGCTGCAGCCAGTTTCTCTGCCTCCCTGTACCTCAGCCCAGGTATCTGCAGGGTGGAATCCTGACTCTCAGTGACTTTACCAGAAAACTGGGAGGAAGTGCTTGGAAGATTGCTCATGATACTTGTAAATGATCCCTACCATTTTAGAACCTCGAGCCACAGAATTTGTTAAAGAGAAGGAGGAACATTCTAGGCTCCCAGTTTGTGCTAGACACTGGGTCCATTATAGAATATAATGCTTCCCTATAGCATCTCACCATATCTCCAAGCAACTCTGCCACACAGGTATTGCTATGGGCATTTTTGTTTCTCAGGTGAGGGATCAAGGTTCTGGCCACAAAGGATGCATGAATCTGGGACTTAATTGTAGCCCTGACTCCTTCCACTGGGCCATACTGCCACAAGCCTCCCATGCCCTGGTAAATCTAACATCCAATCTTCACCCCTTCTCCCCTGTGTAGGGATCGCCTACCCACCCCCACCTCATCCATTTCTGCTCACCACAACCAGAAACACCTCTTACAGCTTTTACCTTCAGACTGTTTGGCAGCTTACAGTTATTCCTTTTATCTTCCTGCCTCCCTCCCTCCTGCCAAATTGGACACCACAGCCTCCAAATCCTCATGGAGCAGATGCCCAGAACCCATCCTTCTTGCCAGACACCTCTGGGTCCCCATACTCAGTATTCCCTCCCCAACATCCATGCCTGCTTCCTGTAAGCCCTGTCATGGGCCTGAAACTCTTCCCTTGCCTCTGTCCACCATTCTTCAGCGGCCCTGCTTCACACCTCCTTATTTTATCACTAGCACTCCCAAGATATTTCTCTTCTTAGTTTTTAAAAGACTATTTATTGCTACAAGAAAATGATCACCGAAGATATTAGGAATATCTTACAATTTTTATTTGCTATTATATACATAATACTTGAATATATTATTCTTGTTAAAAAAAAATTTTAAATACAGAAAAAAATTAGCAGCTCTCTTGATGACTCTCCCAGAAGTAACTGCTGCTGTCAGTTGGAATATGTTTTTCCAGGCTTTAAAAACAGTGTGTTTATATACAGGTTCTTGGGTGGTGCAAGATGTTTGAGCTCATCCACTCCTCGGAAGTAAGCTTGGGCAATCCTACTTCTGTAGTGATACTGCCTCGGAAACCCAAGGAGGGGTCGCTATGAGTCAGGGCTGATTCGACGGCACATAACAACAACAACAACAACAACTAGGAGCTCTGGTAGCATAGTGCCAAAGGCACTTGACTGCTAACCAGAAGGCTGACTGTTCAAACCCACCAGCCACTCCTTGGAAGGAAGGTTGGACGATCTACTTCCGTAGTGATACCGCCTCAGAAACCCAAGGAGGGGTCGCTATGAGTAGGAGCCAACTAGATGACAAATAACAACAACAACAACAACACTAACCTAAATGTTGGCAGTTCAAGCCCACCCAGTGGCACCATGGAAGAAAGGCCTGGCAATCTGGTTCTTTTAAGATTACAGCCAAGACAACAAACATATGAAGAAATGCTCACGATCATTAGCTATTAGAGAGATGCAAATCAAAACAACAATGAGATACCATCTTGCTCCAGCACTAGTAGCAAAGTTCAACAAGACAGAAAATAACAAATGCTGGCGAGGTTGTGGAGAGATTGGGACTCTCATACACTGCTGGTGGGACTGTAAAATGGTACAACCATTGTGGAAAGCAGTATGGCGATTCCTTCAAAAGTTGGAAATACACATACCATTTGACCCAGCCATCCCAGTACTAGGTATATACCCTAAAGAAGTGAGAGCCATAACAAGAACAGATATATGCACGCCGATGTTCATCGCAGCACTGTTTACAATAGCCAAAACTTGGAAACAACCTAGATGTCCAACAACTGAGGAATGGATAACCAAACTTTGGTACATTCACACAATGGAATACTATGCAACGCTAAAGAATAATGTAGAATCTGCAAAACACCGCATAACGTGGATGAACTTGGAGGACATTATGCTGAGCGAAATAAGTCAGTCACAAAAGGACAAATATTGTATTAGTCCGTTATTGTGAAAGTTAAGGAAAGGTTTATATGTTGGAGGACATTTTCTTTGTTGGTTACCAGGGGTGGGAGGGAAGGAGAGGGAATGCTGTTAGATAGATAGAGATAAATATTGATTTGGGTGAAGAGAAGGGCAATGTACCAAATGTGAGTGACCAATGTGGCAGCATTGAGGATGAGAAAGACAGAGAGAGTTACATGGGCAGTACAAACAACAAATATGAACCCCTTTGTAAATACAATACTGAGTTGTCAATGAAAGCAAACATGGGTATAGGGACGGATAGATGGGTGAACAAGCTAAACAATTATGTATGTCTAAATGGAGAGTGTATCCAAGATCATATACAGGGTTGGCAGACAATGGGCCTCTCGAAGAGTATGAAGGGATGGACACTGGGAGGAGGTAACTATGGGGAGGAAGTGGGAGGGGAGCTGCTGCATTGTAAATTTTGGTCAATGACATGAGACAAAGTATATGTGAACTGCTGTATGAAAGGTGAATTTACTCTGTAAATCTTCACCCAAATCCTAATTAAAAAAATAAATAAATAAATTTTAAATTAAAAAAAAAAAAAGATTACAGCCAAGAAAACCCTATGGAGCAGTTCTACTCTGTAAGACATGAAGTTGCCATGAGTTTAAATACACTCCACAGCAACAAGTTTGAGGCTTTTTTTTTTCATTGTACACATACAAATATATTGTTTGTGGGATACCTTTTTGCATATGTTGGATCATATTGTACAAATTGTTTTGGGATCATATTGTACAAATTGTTTTGCAAATATTATTTCTCTTCATATTTAGTGTTAAGATTCTGTGCTATGTTTATATATAGTTTGTGTATGACTAAATTCTTGGTGGGGAGATGCCATTCCATACAAAAATCCATTGCTGTCAAGTCAATTCTGATTCAAAAAGACCCTATAGGACAGAAACTGCCTTATAGGGTTTCCAAGGCTATAATCTTTATGGAAGCAGACTGCCTCATCTTTCTTCTGTAGAGTGACTGGGGTGTTTGAAACATCAACCTTTTGGTTAGCATCTGAGTGCTTAACCACTGCGCCACAGAGCTCCTTCACTATTCCATACTAGGGCCCTAAAAGGCTTAGGTTCTGCTCCTTATAACCACAGGCAGCATAAGCTGCATAATTTGCACAGCCCAGGGCAAAATAAAAATGTGGGACTCTTTGTTAAAAAAATCATTAGGAATTTCAAGATGGTGACAGCAAAGCATTAAACCAGCCAGGGCCTTCGTAGGTGTGGGGTCCTGCATGACTGTGTAGGCCACATGCCTGTGCAGCTAGCCTGGCCTGGCTATCTTCTGGATTCTTTAAGTCAACGCATTCTGTGTATGACACTGGGCCTTGCTGCCTCAGCTCCACATTGCATCTTATCCCCAGATTCTGCATCCACCCTGCTCTAGCTGCTTTCTCTGTTCCAAGACCAGAGTGTTGGACATTCCAGCAAGTAAACTCCCTGGGCTCATGTCTGCTAGTCAGTATTGCTCAGGGAGCACCCACAAAGAGCAAGGGGTGGGGCACTAGACAATAACATCCCTGTACCTCGGGTATAAGGTCTCTTGGGAGAAAAGAAAGCACTGAAAAAGTGACCAAAAACTGGGGTTTCTGTTCTAGTCCTGCCACTAAATGTACTCTGTGTCCTTAATTGGAAATTGCTTAACATGTCAGTGCCTTAGTTTTCCTATCTGTTAAAGGAGTGAGTGGGATTAGACAGCCTCTAAATCTCCTCCCACAGTCCCTGAGTAGTGCAAAAGGCTAACACACTTGGCTGCTAACCAAAAGGCTGGAGGTTTGAGTCCATCTAGAGGTGCCTCAGAATAAAAGCCTGGTGATCTTCTTCCAAACAATCAGTCACTGAAAACCTACGAAGCACAGTTCTACTCTGCCATGTGTGGGTCACCATGACTCAGAACTGACTCAATGGCAATTGGTCCTGGTCAGACCACTGCTGGTTCTGAACGTTTATATTTAAGTGACTCTGAGACTATAACGATACTAATAGCTAACCTTTCTTGAGGAGCTCTGGTAGCGTAGTGCCTAAGGCACTTGACTGCTAAGCAGAAGGTGGGCGGTTCAAACCCCACCAGCCATTCCTCGGAAGGAAGGTTGGGCAATCTACTCCCCTAGTGATACTACCTCGGAAACCCAAGGAGGAGTCGCTATGATTCGAGTCCGACTCAATGGCACATAACAACAACCACCTTTCTTGAGTGCTTACTATATACCACACATATGCTCATTTAATTTTCACAACATACTTATGGGGGAGGAAATCTCTGAAGAGATTAAAACATGTGCTGAAACAAGGGAACTTTTTGAGGTGATGGAATAATGTTTTAAAACTATATTGTGGCAATGAGGTCACAATTCTGTAGATTTACTAAAAATCAGAATTGAACACTTACAATGGGTGGAACTCAATAAAGCTGTTAGAAGGAAAAAAAAGGGGGGAAAAAGAAGGAGGGAAGGGAGGAAGGAAGAGAGGGAGGGAGGGAAGGAAGGAAAAAGAAATATGCTGAAGCTAGTAAGTGATAGCGTCACACTCCACACTGCTGCTGTGGGCTCCCTTCCTCTGTACGTACATGCATAGCTCTGGAAAGCATGAGCTCTGATAGCTTAGGTGGCAGAAATGCATAGGAAAGGAGGACACAGGGAGAAGTAATTACAGGAAGGAAATGGGAAGAGAGCTGTTACATTGTGGGGACTGCAGTCAATGTCATAAGACAAAATGTGTATGAACTGCTGTATGGAAAATGAAATTGCTCTGTAAATTTTCATCCAAATCACAATAAAAATTTGAAAAAAAGGAAAAGAAGGAAAGCATGGGCTTTGGAGCCAGACCTCCTGGGTTCAAATCCTGGTCTACCACTAATTAGCTGTGAGACCTGGGCAAGACACTTGACCTCAGTTTCTTTACCTATAAAATGGAAATAAATATGATACCTATGTCATAGAGTTGTTGTGTGCATTAAATAGGCTATTATATGTTAAGTGCTTAGAATAGCAGTTGGCACACAGCAAATGCTGTATAAACTATTTTTATCTTCTCCAGGATTGCCCACAGCCAGAACCAGGCTTCTTAAAGAGGCATGGTTTTCTCCATCAATCCCATCCCTACTCTCTTAGGCCCTTAAAGAAACACCTCTTCTTCAAAGGCCATCTTTGGAAAAACAGTGATGACTTTCAGCACATCTCACTTCCTGGTAACAGTGAGAGAGGGAGAAATAGCATCTTCCCGATAAGGCAGTGACTTGCTCTCTCTTGTAAAACATTCATTACCATGCCAGCTTTTCCCCACAGACCTTTTCTCCTGGGTCCTCATAGGCTCAAACAATCAACACAGATGGCCCTTCTTCCAGGGGGCCTGAGGCCAGCCATGAGGTCAGAGTGGCCAAGGAAGGGGATGATGCTTTGCCCATACCCCTCCCCGTCCAAGTGGCATGGGAAGCTCCTAACTGGTGAACGAATCATGCTGGAAAGGACAAAGTGGGCAGTCGGATTTCTATCACCCAGAAATGGTGAGCTGTTGAGTCAATTCCGACTCATAGTGACCCTATAGGACAGAATGGAACTCCCCCCATTGGGATTCCTAGGCTGTAATCTTTACAGGAGCATATCACCAGGTCTGTTTTCCTTCCGAGTGGCTGCTGGGTTCGAACCACTGACCCTTCAGTTAACAACCACTCCACCAGGGCACCTTAACCAGAGTGAATTTGATGAAGGTAGAGAGGTGGGGTGAGGGTGGGGGTATGAGTTGATGCTTTCCTGTTGGATAATCACACTCTGCTTCTATCTGAATAGCACTGTGTAAGCCACTTTCTCGTTCCTTGTCTCACTGGATACTCACCACAGCCTTGGTAGGTGGGTATTATTATCCCCCTGGGTGTCAACACCCCCTTTTACTGATGAGTGAGCTGAGGTGACGCACTTCAGCAAGCAGCAGAGGCATGGATTCAGGTTCTCTGATGCCAAGCCCAGTGTTTTTCCACTGTGATCAGGAGGAGGAAGGCAGCGCAACCTCAGACACCACCTCAGAAGCTCTAATGACATTTACTAAATGTTCAAGAAAATAAGAGAATGTACTGTCTTCATATCCCTGCCAAGGGGCATTACAAATGGCTCTGGAAGCCCTGAACAAGAGAGTCAGAAAGGTAAAGACAGTCCCCCTTGGGCCACATGGATGTAAAAGCTCTGATTTTGTTCAAAGCCTTCTCACCCTCTTATCAGATAACACAAAACGTGAAACAAGGTATCATTGGTGTAGCATTGGTCCCCAGACCTGGAGGTGGAGGAAAAACAGGCAGAGCCGCAAAGAAATCAGGCTAGGGCTGAAGATGTCACTTGCCACACTTTCTGGGGCTCCCAAAGTTCTCATCTCATCTCTTCCCGGGTCTGAGACTCTATAGGGGTGCCAACAGACTTCTGGACTGATTTTTTTAAAACTCATTTGTCAGTCTGACACTAATCCTCATGTTAACAATCTCTGGCCCAAAAGCAGGATTAGCTCTGGGCTGA
>NW_006921662.1:8524462-8537545 GCF_000298275.1 Orycteropus afer afer
GGGAGGCAGTCCAGTCTCTGATACCCATTTGTGGCCCTTAGGCCTTTGGTTTAGGAGGGACAAGGAGCTTAGCCAGCTCCACTTTATAAGTGCTCATGAAAGGACGGAACCCAAACCAAAACCGTTGCCATGGAGTGCTTCTTAAAGGACCAGGCTCCCCTTGCAGGCCTAGAGGACTGTGAAAAGCAAGAAAAGATTCCCATTAGCATATCATTAAATGCCAAATTGGATGCAAGAGGATCGAAATAACAGCTAATGTTTACTGAGTTTTTCACTATATGCCAGGCTATTCTAAGTGTGCCACCTCTGTGATTTCACTTGACTGTCTCAACTATCCTACAAGATAACTAAAAAAAGGAAAAAAAGAAAAAAAAAAGAAAGAAAACAACTCAGGGCTGTCAAGTACATCACCAGAGCTCCCATCCTACAAGATAGAAACTCTTATTAACCCATTTTACAGATAAAGAAACTGAAGAAGTCGGAGGTTAAAGAATTTGTCCAAGTTCTCATTGCTAGTAAGTAGTTGATCCAGTTTGAACCCACCTTAACAGTTAAGGCAGTCCACCTTAACAGCCCAAACTTATAACCATTATACATAGGACAAGGGATTGATCTCATGTGTCCTTCTGAAGCACCTCTCCTCCTCCTCCTCCTCAAAAAAAAAAGACATTTGTACTTCCTTCATGGACAAAAATCATATAAAAATCCTTTTCTCAGTTGGGAACTTCTTCAATGTCATCACTAGTCCACTGTCTGGCATCCCTTTATCCTTGCCTCATCATCCACAGCCACTATGGCCTGATGGACTGGGTGGGGGGATCAGACAGGACTCAGGGGCTCTCATCCTGAACTCTGCTCCCTACCGGCTGATCTTGCTAGTGAAGAGCTTTGAGACCTCCCAATTAGTAGGCAATTTTGCTTTCTACCTCTGAACACCCACTCACCCCCAACCTCCAACTCCAACATTCTGGAAATATCAGTCCTGATGATGGTTGTTGGCTGGAGCTAGGAAATCTCTGATCCCAATCTGCTGGATCCTTGGCCACACCTACTCACTTTCTTCTGCGTTGCTCAAAGCCTGCTACTGGCACAGGCCACCTGATTTCCTTCTGCCCTTTTCCTTGTGAGCTTGAAATCCCCAGGCCCGGAGATGTGTGTGTGTATGTGTGTGTGTGTGTGTGTGTGTGTGTGAGAGAGAGAGAGAGAGAGAGAGAGAGAGAGAGAGGAGGAGTGACGGTGGAATCTTCTTTCCCCACTCCCACATCCCAGGAAAGAGAGGCGGTGGCAGAGTCAGGAGGGTGGGAGAATTAACGGATTTTTCTGAGCACCTACTATGTGCCAGGCATTTCCAGGGCCTCCCTTCTCCGCTGCACCCCCGGAGTTCCGAGTCCCAGCCCAGACAGCAGGTCCCTTTAGAGGATTACATAGAGGAAAGAAGGGGGTGACCTGAGCCAAAAGCGGGATGGGAAGGCTGGCGATACATTTGTCCCCTTATAAAGAAGTGCAGAACCAACAGCAGCCAGAGTGTGAGGGGAGGGGAGGTTCCGACCTGGAAGTGGTGGTGACGGATCCCTGGGTAAAGGAAAGGTTCAATTGTGCGACGGTTTCCTGCCCTGCCAGCTCGCGGCCCCAGCCCGGCCACCAAGCAGCCGCCTTCAGCCGCCTTCTGCCGCCGGCCGGGAGCAGGGGAGGCGGGGCGGGAAGGCGAAGGCAGGAAAGGGTTACGGGAATAGCTTTCCAATGACAAAGTCTGGAAAGGACCCATGCCTCCGCCCCTCTGCGGGTTAAACTGGCACAGTGCTGGGGCAGGAAAGAGAGGGCGATCCCAAGCAGAGCCTCCCCTCCTGCCACCGCCGGGCACTCCCGTCCGCCGGCCGCGGCGGAGGCCGCCGGCGTGTGCCTGGGGCAACGGGTCACTAGGCTCCGCCCCCGACCGCCCGGCCCCGGGGGAGGGCACTTTGTTCAGGATGCCGCCTCCCTCTTCATTGTAGGGCCGAGGCCGGCGGCGGTCCTAGTGCGGGCTGGAGGCCGGAGCGCGCGGCAGACGTTGAGACCCGTGCGAGCGGCCGACCGGCCCAGGGAGCCCCAGAAAAACTTTGTTACCGCGAACAGGAGCTGCCGGGCCCCGGCGCTGCTCCGGGGGATGCTCTGCGGCGGCGCGGAGCCTGAGCGCGGGAGGGCTGACGCACCGGTGAGTGGCCCGCGCGTGCTAGTTTGCCAAGGCTACGCGCGGAGGCCAAGCCAAGGGTCTGCGGCTTCTGACTTTGCGGGAGTCGTTGGCAGGTCATGGACCCAGTAGGGGCCGAGCCCCGGGGAGTAGTGAGCTTGGTGCCAGAGGGAGGCTGCAAGCGGGGCTCCGGAGAGGCGCTAGAATAACAACGGAGGTGCTAGCGGCTTCCCGGGAAGGTGTGTTCCTAGACGTCCCTGCGGGATTGTGCGTCTGGTCCCGAGGCTGTCTCCTTAGAGGCAATCCAACTCCAGCCCTTCTGAGCCTTAGTTTCCCTTCCTGTGAAATACCTGTAGTTTAAAGTGCTTTCAAGTCCTAAACTCAGAGATGCTTAATGCTGCGTTGTCGCGCGCGCGTGCACACACACACACACACACACACACACACACCCTTCTTTCCGTTTCTTTGAAGCAGTGCGTTAACTCTTCTGCCATCCCAGCCGGAGCGAACGGAACAGCTGGGGCAGGTGACCTTGTCGGCCGTTCTAGAAAATGTTCCCTGGGCCCCCAGGATGCGCTGAGAAGCGCCCTCCCGCCAGCCTCCCGGAGGGTGTCCTCTCTGGCGCCCGCCCAGTGCTTGGAGTCTGGGAGCCAGTAAGCGTTCCCGGAGGAGACGGGAGGGAAAAGAAAGGAGAGGTTGGATGACTCTGGGAACGCCCGGGCCCTTTATGGTCCCATCAAACCCGCAGAGCCGACAAAAATTGGTTTTAGAATAAAGAGTTAACCCAATCTGCAGAGGGTAGAGAAGGGAAACGAGAACGAGGACGTTAGTAGTGGTGGTGGTGGGGACGGGGAGAGCAGTGATGTGCAGGAGTGACGTCCATTCAGCAGAGAGGGTTTCTTGTCTCCTAAGCCCAACACTAAAATCAGCTGGTGACTCAATGGGACTTTGTTAAGACAGTCACAGGGCGCAGCTGGCCCTGGCTTAAGGGAAGCTCCGGATCCCCCCTTGATAACATACTGTTTATCTGGCTTCCTGTTTCAGTGATTGGGATGCCATTGGCTCTTCAAATTCAATGCTGAGAAGCTTGTGTCCACTTTCATTCTTCAAAAGTGGAGAGTTTGCCTGGGTTTTCATCTTGTAGTGTTATCTCTTGTTCCTACTACATAATACACCCTACAACTCACTTATAAGGCGCACCAGGACCTCACACAAAGAGTGCCTCCCCCATGTAAGCAGGAGGGGTCACTGCAGGAACCTTGGCTTCCTTCAGGCCAAAGATAGAATCAGGAACTCCTTCAGCATTGGTGACACCAGCCTGCTTTTGATTAGAAAGTCTGTGAAGGTTTTTTATTACTGCTTTGAATTTTGGTTGGTGTTTCTTTTTAACCTGGAAAGGGAGACGAGAGGGAATAGCCGTGGCTTCAGATTTCATCCCCTAAAATGAGTTCTATAGTGGTCCGTGCTTTCACCCTTGGTTTCTAGGGGACGTTCTCTATCAGTTTGTAGTTCAGCATCAGGGCTGTATTGCTAACTCCATGAAAGTTCAGAGAAGAAGTAATTCCTCACTTCTTTGCCTTGGTTTTCACTTCAGTGAAACGGAGCTGGAAGAGATTGCTACTGCTGGAGGACTAGAGAAGGTTTTTTTGAAATCTGTGCTCTACCTGCTATAATTTTTTTTTTTCTTGAGTCTCCCAGGTAAGAGGGAGAAGTTCCTATTCTGAACTCCAGCAATTTATCTCTACTCCCTTGGGACAGGTCTCACATTTTGCATTGTGTTTTAGACATTTGGGTATTTGTGCACATACCTTATCTCTCTGTGAGTGCCTTCCGGTCAGAAACCCTGTGTGACCTCCATAACACCCAACACACACTCCAAAACCCGAGTTCATTGCTGGTGAGTCAGTTTCGACACCTGGTGACCCCATGTATGTCAGATTAGAACTACACTCCATAGAGTATTCAATGGCTTTAATCTTAAGGAAAGGTCCCCTAAGTGGCACAATTTGTGCTCTGTTGCTAACCTAAGGGTTGGAGGTTTGAGCTCACTGAGCGCTACTGTAGAAGAAAAGACCTGGCCATCTGCTTCTGTTAAGAATACAGCCAAGAAAACCCTATGGAGCAGTTCTACTCTGTAACACATGGAGTTGCCATGAGTTGGAATTGATTTGACAGCAACTAACAACAACAGTCTTACAGGAGTAGATTGCCAGGCCTTTCTTCTGCAGAACTGCTGGGTGGATTCAAACTGCAAATCTGTCAATTCAAACTGTTTGTGCCACCCCAGGACCTTTCAGCACATACTGGGCACTTTATGAATGTTTGCTGAATTAATAAAACTGTGAAAAAATTTTAAGGGCCACCCAGAGGACTTCCATCTAACTCAGGTGCCCATTTATTTGTTCTTTGGGAGTTGTTTGATTTGCTCCTCTCCTTTTGCCCCCAAAACATGGTCTCTATAGTTAGTGGATTTGTTTCCTAGAGGTGCTATGACAAAATACCACAAACTGGGTGGCCTTAAACAACAATAATTTATTCTCTCAGAGTTCTGGAGTCTATAAGTTTGAATTTAGGCTGTTTCTGTTGGCAAGGATATGTTATCTTCAAAGGCTCTGGGAGAAGATCCTTCCTTGTCTCTATCAGCTTCTGATCAATGTTCTGCTAGGTGTTCCTTGGCTTGTGGCAGCATAATTCCAGTCTTTGCCTCTATCATCTCAAGGCATTCTTCCCTGTATGTCTCTTTCAGTGTCTTCTCTTTTTATAAGGACAATAGTCCTGCTGGATCAGGGCCTACCCTACACCAGTATGACCTCCTGTTGACTAATGACATCTGCAAAGATGCTATTTCCAAATAAGGCCACGTTCACAGGAACTGGAATTGCAAACTTTCAGGGGGATATAAACCAACCCATACATTAAGGTTGATTTCCCTACAAGTAAGTGGGCAAGTTTTAAGCATTTGGGTGTTTTCCAGAGACTGGCTTCTTTGAGGATCCCTGGTCTGGGAAAACTGAAAACAGAAATGCTGTTTTCCCTTCCTTGACTAATCCAGCTCCCTTTGAGGTCATGGGAGTCCCAGGCAATGTGTGAAGCCTCTGGTATTAACTCAGCTTTGGCCCAATGGAAAAGAGTGGCCTAGAGTAGAAGGGAGTTCCTGGGTTCGAGTGGTTAGCATGCTCCACTGCTCACCTCAATGTTAGAGGTTTGAGCCCACTCAGAGGCACCTTGGAAGAAGGACCTGACAGTCTACACAGAAATATCAGCCCCATGGAGCACAATTCTACTCTGACACACATGGGGTCACCATGAGTGAGAATCAACTCAACAGTAACTGTTTTTTTAGAGTAGAAAAGTCTCCTATCCATCTTTTAAAAATTGTCTCTTTTTTCATCTTTCCTCTTGGGATCAGTGTCACTTTCATTTTGTTTTAAAGTTCTTTCACATTTTTAAAGGGTTTGACCTTTAAGAAAAACTAGTCAAAGTCAAAAAAACCTATCTCCTCCCACTCTTTGACGACAGTAATGTAGGCCTATAGAAAGGAGGGGAGGGCCTCAGAGCTACACAGATGGGAAGCCAACACAGGTTTTCTGGCTTCCAGTCCAGGGTTTATTACCTTTCACAAATCACTCAGAATTTTTCTCCTTACGGTCAGAATTTGTGTCTCCCTAGTGTTTCATCCATAGATCTCAGCAGTTGTTAGTTAGCTACTAATAAGAGAGAAGAACAGGAACATAGCAAGGGGTAAGGAGGCCATCTCTGCGATGTAACCAACCACTAGCTCTTAGCAGCTCTGGCGCATGGAGAACCGAGAAATGTGGCAATACTTGGCACTTCATCTTTTTGGCCCCTAGTCACAAAACAATAATTAAAAACACTTTTAGTTCCTTCTTCAACTTAAAAAAAAAAAAAAAAAAGTAACCCACCAATTTTCTTGTTGAAAAACACCCTCCTCAGTAATCATTTTCCTGGGCCTATAATCTGTTCCCTCAACCTCTCGGAAGGCTGACTCAGACCTGATTTCCTCCAAGGGGGCTGGGATTTTGCTTCTCAGCTTCCTGTGACTCTTGAGATGTGAAGGGAGTCAGGATGGTTGAAATCGAGGCCACTCTGATCTGCCCATGAATATGGTTCCAGCTTCTTACTCATGTCCTGTGCAGTCTCTACTACGATCCCCATCAAATCCATTTGCTGTCCTTCATTTTAATACAAGATGCACTGATATGCATGAAAAATTAAAGGTGCTGAAGCAGTTGCTTCCACCAAGAACCATTAATAACAAGATGTTTCCACTTCAAAGGACTGTGAGATTGTTCTGATGTACAATCCTCAGATCCTCTGAAAGCTTTTTGAAATCAGATTGTTTCTTTCCTTCATTTTTCTTTTGGATTGTTCATTGCTAATGTAGAGAAACACACGGTTTTGTGTGTTGATCTTGAACTCTGCAACTTTGCCAAATTCATTTATTAGCTTTAGTAGCTTTTTTTGTGAATTCATTGGGATTTCTATATATAGGATCATGTTATCTGTGAATAGAGATAGTTTACTTCTTCCTTTCAAATTTGGATGCCTTTTGTTTCGTTCTGTTGCCTAATTAATCTGTCTCGACTTCTAGTATAGTGTTGAATAGCAGTGTTGAAAGCGGGCATCCTTGTCTTGTTCCTGATCTTAGGAAGAAAGCTTTCAATCTTTACTACTACCACCACCCCCATCTGTTTGTTTTTTTTTTTTTTTTAACCCCCTCTGGTCTCAATAGCATAGTTTCATTTGGATCTTCTTCGCTGGATATGTTCTTAGTGGGAGTATGGAGTTAGTTGTGGGTTTTTCATAAATACCCTTTATCATGTTGAGGAAGTTCCTTTCTAGTCCTAGTTTTCTGAGTGATTTGAAAGGATACTGGATTTTTGTCAAATGCTTTTTCTGTGTCAGTTGAGACAATCATGTGTTTTTTCCCTTTGTTCTATTAATGTAGTATTGATTCATTGATTCATTTTCTTATATTGAACCACCCTTGCATTCCTTCTTGGGATAAATCCCTGTGAAAGCGTCGTTTTTTTGTTTTGTTTTTTTTTTAAATTGTGCTAAGTATGTAGATGAAAAAACTTTTCTCCAGAGGAAGAAGGAGAGTCAGGAATAGGAGAAGGTGAAGGAGCAAGAATGTGTAGCTAGTTGCCTCCATGAATAACTGCCTCCTTTCACATGAGACCAGAACTGGTTGGTGCCTGGCTACCACTACTGATCTAAGATTCTGTAGAAAAATCCTGATCAAAAGTGGGAAATATGCAGAACAGAGTTTTAAATTTTTATGAACTCTAGACTTTGTGGAGCCATGAAGGCTGGATGAACCCCGAAACTTTTGATAATCTTTAAACCAATACAAAACTATCCCCTGAAGTCTTCTTGAAACTGAACAATAGTTTATCTTAACTAGTGATAAATGTCTTCCTTAAGCATTATGCTCTTTTAAGATCTATATGGGCTCCAAGTGACAACAGCAACTTGAAAGATTAGATAGGAACCGCAGGGGGCAGGGAGTTTGTGTTACTGGGTGAGGAACAGCTCAGAAAAGAGGGGTGAGAATGGTTGCACAACTTGAAGAATGTGATCAATGTCACTAAATTTACGTGTAGAAACTGTTGGATTGGTATATGCTTTGCTGTGTATATTCTCAACAACAAATTAAATACAACTTAAAAAACATTGATCATTTCTACAGTGTTCACATGTATAATAATTTCATGACATTATTTACATTCATATTATTCTACCATTACCAAGAATTGTTCTCCATTTTTTTCATCATCACTAACAGAAGTTCAGTGTCTCCTTTGCATTTTGCCTTCTTTTCTCCCTTCCTCCAACCTAGCCCTGGTCTCTGAAAACTTTTTTAAAACTAGAAAAGTCAGGGCTTTGAGGTTAAAGGGTAACAGGGCCTCATCTCTCTGACTCTAATTACCTCCAACCAGAACATTCAAGAAGATTTTGATTAGGGTCTTCCTGAATTCCAAACAATCTCTCAATACTACTCCCACCTCAGAGAGGTTTGCCTGGCCCAGATACAGAAATGAACTAATTCTAGGTCATCATGAGGCCCAGAGACTACCAAGATCAACCCCAGCCTGAGCTTCATTTCCTCTAGCTCAGTGGTTCCCAATGTTATGTTTTGTGCCGTTGAGTCAGCCCTGACTCATAGCGACCCCTCCTTGGGTTTCTGAGGCAGTATCACTACGGAAGTAGGATTGCCCAACCTTCCTTCCGAGGAGTGGCTGGTGGGTTTGAACCACCAGCCTTCTGGTTAGCAGTCAAGTGCCTTAGCCACTACGCTACCAGAGCTCCCAATAGTGGCCACATATTAGAGTCACCTGGGGAGCATTTAAAAATAACTGATTCCTGGGCCCTTCCCCAGAGATGCAGCTTCACTGGGTTTGGAAGGGGGCCCCCAATATCTATTGTCTTTAAAAACTCCATGTGGTGGTTATGTTTTTGTGTCAACTTGGCTGGGCCTGGTTGAGTAGCTGGGTAGCTGGGTGTACTATTCCCCTTGATGAGACTGGTAATCAACTCCATGGTGGAATCTACTATGAGCAGCTG
Organism: Orycteropus afer afer; assembly: GCF_000298275.1. Taxonomy (NCBI): domain Eukaryota; kingdom Metazoa; phylum Chordata; class Mammalia; order Tubulidentata; family Orycteropodidae; genus Orycteropus; species Orycteropus afer. The sequence goes on from NW_006921662.1 coordinate 8,533,218, forward strand.
AGTAGCTGTCTTTGGGTGTGTGGTCTGCTTCCTGTATATAAGGAGAAGCTTTGAGAATGGTCTCTAGGCTATGGCACGCTTGGACCCTGTATGTAGCTGTGTTGTTTTTCAGCAGCCTGCCATGCTCTGCTCACCTTGAGACTTACAATGGACTTAAGTTAATGGCCTGCCGTGTGGTTTGGTAATATCGGGACTGTGCCTTTTTACTTGTCAACCTTGGGGCTTCTCAGCCTCAGCAGCCAGCAGCTGTCTGAGTGAAGAAACGCCTCTAGCTCCAGTGGACTGGGAACAGGAGGCAGAGCTGGACCCCAAGGTTGAGGGGCTTTCACCCAGCCCCTCGAGCCTGGCACTTTTTGAACTTGGACTCAAAGCCTCCAAATTGTAAGCATAAACTCTTGTTTGTTAAGGCCATCCCATTTGTGGTATATTTCTTGTCAGAGCGGCACTAGGTAACCAGAACCCTCTATAAGTGATTCTGATGCACAGCGAGGATTAGAACTACTCCAGGCTAGAGCTGATTGACTCCCTGAACCCTTGACTGGTCACAGCTTTCTGTGACGCAATTCCTTTCCCATCTGGACAGTCATACTGACCCACTTTACATCCCTTTCCTGATTCTAAAATCCATTTGCAAATGGTAAATGACAACTTCCATAGAATTGAACTTTCTAAGTTGGAAAAAACCTTAACTGTCACTTAGCCGTGTATCTGTACCCCACCAATACATCAAGTCCCTAAAATATCCCCACCAGGTTGAACACTTCTGTTGCTGGGGAACTCCCAACAGCAGTATCATTCATCTCATTCCATATTTGTTGAAATAATTTCATTCCTTATTTGGACAGATCTGTCTTCCAGAGTTCCTCCTTACATTAATCTGACATGAATGTGGCTTCCACTCGTCAGTGAAAGATTGGGCTTCCTCAAAATGCATACCTACATAAAGTGGGAGATATTAAAAGTAAACCATGCAGAGTAAGTGTAATTGCCCTGCAAAGTGACAGCCCCCATTTAGTATTTGGAAGCAGCTACCATAAGGAGCTCTGGTAACATAGTGCCTAAGGCACTTGACTGCTCACCAGAAGGCTGGCGGTTCAAACCCACCAGCCACTCCTCGGAAGGAAGGTTGGGCAATCCTACTTCCGTAGTGATACTGCCTCGGAAACCCAAGGAGGGGTCGCTATGAGTTGGGGCCAACTCGACGGCAAACAACAACAACAACAACACCACCATATGCTAACCAACAGGTCAGTGGTTCAAACCTACCAGCTGCTCTGTGGAAGAAAGATGAGGCAGTCTGTTTCATAAAGATTTATAGTCTTAGAAACCCAGTGGGGGTTACTGTGAGCCAGAATCGACTCAATGGCAGTGAGTTTGGTTTGGAGTTTGGACCATAGCCTGTTCTCCATGGCCCCCCACTCCCATCTCCACCCCCCATCTCAACAGTACTATTTCCTTCGGATCTTCTTCATTAGATGTGTTCTCAGGTCTTTTCTGGGAAGATGTGTAATGGAACAGCAAGAATTTAGATCATGAAATGGGCCAGGCTTGAAGTCAAGGTCAAATCATGGCTTTGCATGTAAAATCCTTAGTACTAGATGAGTATTCAGTAGATACATCTCACACATCAGTCTCATCATTGTGTGGCCTCATGCAGCCACTGATCCTTTCAGAGACTCACTGTCGTCCCCAGGAAAGGTAGACTGGAAATGACTTACTTATAGGACAATCTTTCCCAACTTGCCTGATCTTAAAAATTGCAGGCTCCCTTCTGCCTACCCCCCGTCAACCTACCCCCACCCCCATTACCTCCTACAGTGATTTCTATGATCTGGCAAGTTTGGGAAATGCAGTCCAAGGATGATTGCATGGATCAAGTGGGACTGTGTCAGAGACCTGACATGGCCTCTGGGATGCCCAGTGTGTGTGCTCCATAGCTGTCAGATTTTCCTTCAGTCTTGCCTCCTCTCCTCCTCATTATACTCTGACCATCCTTGGAACATGCCATGGTTTATCTGCATCTGAATGTGTTGTGTCCAAAATGAAATGCAGCACTCTAGGTGTGAGATAACTAACACAGATCATCCACAGGCAAATCACCTCTCATCAAGCAAAAAAACAGAAACCTCACTGCTATTGAGTCAATTCCAACTCACAGCAACCCCCATTGGGTTTCCAAGGCTGTAAATCTTTATGGAAGCAGACTGCCTTATCTTTCTTCTATGGAGTGGCTGATGGCTTTGAAGCACTGACTTTTGGTTAGCAGTCAAATGTCTTAAACACTGTACCACCAGAGCGCCTTCAATTAGGCAAAGCAGGCTTTTTTTTTTTTTTCCAATTTGTAGATTGCCCCCAGAATACCTGAGAGGGGCTGTCAAAGGAATGGGAACATGAAGGCATAAAGGAACAAGAGTCTAACTACTTTTTGTGCTTTCTCCTGTTTGTTTTTGAGTTGTTTCATTTTGGTTGTTGTCTACTTTTTTTTTTTTTTTTTTTTTTTTAGACTTCACGAATAGCATAGAATAGGTCCTCAATAAATTATTGTTCAAGTCAATTACTGGTGCCTCCATTCCCAGTTCATTGGTGCAGATAATTGAGTTGACTGGGAAAGAGTGTCTGGGTTCTGGGTAATGCCAAGATACCAACTGTTCTCTTCCTGTTCTCCTTTTAACAAAGGAGAGACAGCTGACAAGACACACGTTAAGGAGCTTCAGCCAGGACCCCAGCAGCTGCCTGCCTAGTCTCTTATCTGGGGCAGTCTGTATCATACTGTCCCCGGGCCCTTGTTCCCTAATATTTGGAAGGGGGACACTGTCCTCTTCACCAAGTGCTTTCAGAAGGTGTCAGCTCACTCCCATCTCACTGAGAGGAACTAAGGGACTATGAAAACTGCAGCCTCAGGGTCTGCACCTAGTGCCAACAGGAAGGGGAAGGGCTACATGGTGGTTAAGGGTCTTTCCAATGCTGAAAATTTAATTCTCTTTCTTCCCCTCAGGGTTTTATTTCAAAAAACAGCAAATCAATTGAGAAAGTGAAAGACTAGTACAATGAATATCTAGATTCACTGATTGCTAACATTTGTTGCATTGTGTTCCATCCTAAATTAGTTCAAATGTAAGTCAAATACCTCATTTCGGATTAACAACTGATCCTTCTTATGGTACCAAATGCTAAATAAGATCACACTATAGGCTTGTTCTACAATGAAGTAGGTGTTAGTGTCGTAACAATGCAGTTGGAGTCATAATGGCTGCTGGGCACATGTGCAGTTCAGTTGTTGTATGTCTCTAGAGTTGAACATTGCCCAACTTTCTATCTGTTAGGACTCTTGAATCCAAGTTTATTGTAGACTAGGCTGTAGTCTGCTGTTCAGCAGTGTTTTGAACAGTAAGCTATAAAATTGAACAGCTGAGAGTGAACATCTGAGAATGATAACATCAGCAAATTAGGCACAATAACACTGTATGTAGTACATGTTAGTAAGAATAAGGTACGAATAAAAGGACAGTGGTAAGTGTAACTCAAAAATGTCCTAAGTCAGGGATTACCTGTATATATATACAGACACACACAGAAAATAAAACTCTTTCTTTGAGTCATTTGAAAATAATTTGCAGACATCGTGACATTTAATCCCTAAATACCTCAGCAAATATTTCCTAAGAACAAGGACATTCTTGTACAAAACCACAGTATTATAATCACACCCAATAAAGTGAATACTGGTTTAACAGAAGACTTTAACATACAGGCCATATTCAGATTTCCCTTTTGTTCCCCAAATGCCATTCAGAGAGCTCTGTGTGCACTTTTTTTCTTAATCCATAGCTGCTCTATAGAGGCCTGAAGTGCAGTTTTTCCTCAGATCAATGAGGTCCTAATCCCTTAAATTGGGATAGGGATGTACTGGTTATGAAACACTTAAATTTATGTCATTTATTTTCATCTTTACATCAACTTAGTGAGATGGATACTGGTATTCTCCCTATTTTGCTGGTAAAGAAACAGATTCACAGAATTATCTCAGTTGCCCAATAGTATGAGCCATTATTACGTTTGTGCTGTGGGTCATGTAATAATGAGAAAAATAAGATGTTATATTTGTAAAAAGCCTTTGAAGTGTCACTCATATTCCTTATTATCTTCACAAAGTCTTATAAGGTCAAATACCTTGTTTCAAATTAACAACTGATCTTTCTTAGAGTACCAAATATTATATAAGACATGCTAGGAGGAAAGATGGGAGCTCTGGTAGCATAGTGGCTAAGGCACTTGACTGCTAACCAGAAGCCTGGAGGTTCAAACCCACCAGCCACTCCTCGGAAGGA
>NW_006921662.1:8538845-8553148 GCF_000298275.1 Orycteropus afer afer
CAAATCTGACTCATAGTGACCCCTTCTTGGATTTCTGAGACGGTATCTCTATGGAAGTAGATTGCCCAATCTTCTTCTGAGGAGTGGAGTTTGAACTGCCAGCCTTCTAGTTAGCAGTCAGATGCCTTAGGCACCCATTAGGAAAGCTTATTATAAACAAACAAACAGAAAATAACATGTGTTGGTGAGGATGTGGAAAAATTGGAACCCTTGTACATTGCTGGTGGAAATGTAAAATGGTGCAGTTACTGTGAGAAACAGTTTGGTAATTCCTCAAAAAGTTAAACATAGAGTTATCATATGACTTACCAATTCTACTTCTAGGTGTATACCTAAAAGAATTGATAGAAAGGACTCAAACAGATACTTGTACACTAATGTTCATAGTTCACAATAGCCAGACCTGCCCTATAGGGTTTCCAAGGATGTAAATCTTTAGGGAAGCAGATTGCCTCATCTTTTTCCATAAAGAAGCTGGTGGGTTCAACTGCCCACCTTTCAGTTGGCGGCTGAGCACTTAACAACTGTGCCACCAGGACTTATTGTAAGTGATCTAAATGCTTATCTATTTTGCCAGGTAACGATAAATGTCTAAAGGTAACAAAACAGGAAATAGAGGTATTAGTGTATTATCTGTAGTTATGTTAATAGGCAACCACTGCAGAAACTAATAACAGACAACTATTTGGGCAATTAAGGAACTCTGGCAGCACAGTGCCTAAGGCATTTGACTTCTAACCAAAAAAGTTGGAGGTTCAAACCCACCAGCCGCTCCAAGTAAGGAAGATGGGGCAATCAACTTCCATAAAGATTTACTGCCTTGGAAACCCAATGGGGGGTCACTATGAGTCACAATCAACTCAATGGCAGTGAGTTAGTGGTTTTTTTTTTATTATTATTATTTGGGCAATTAGAAGAGGCTGGGAAGAGGATGGGACAGGAAGCTGATATTTGTTATTACCAGATTTTCTGTTCCCTACCAGTTACAACAGGTGAGAGAAGCAGGCACTGGATTTTGATATCCCAGTGATGCCTCCTTGGGTTTCCAAGGTATCACTACAGAAGTAGATTGCCCAACCTTCCTTCCAAGGAGTGGCCGGTGGGTTTGAACCACCAGCCTTCTGGTTAGCAGTCAAGTGCCTTAAGCACTACACCACCAGTGCTCCTGAAACACAGAAATGAGCAGGACAAAAGGTCTGGCTCCAGGGAAGCTTCTTTGTGATTATGAGCTGAGACAGAGAAGGTTTTAAGACCTTGGTGCTCACCAGAGAGAGCCCAAAAACCAAACTCACTGTCATGAAGTTGATTCCAACTCACAGAGACCCCCCATCCCAATGAGTTTCCGAGACTGCAAATCTTTTTTTTTTTTTTAATTGTAATTTGGGTGAAAATTTACAGAGCAAATTCACTTTCCATATAGCAGTTCACATACACTTTGTCTCATGACACTGACTACAGTGTACCCCAATGCAACAGCTCCCCTCACACCTCCTCCCAGTAGCTACCTCTTCCCTCTGTCCATCCCTCCATGCACTCCTGCCCTTCAAGCTGTCCCCCTGTGCATAAACAGACCTTCTTTCTCCCATGATTGTTCTCTCCAAGGAATATATCCACCTCAGGTAAATGTTCAACTCATATGCCTGACGAGACTGCAAATCTTTAAGGAAGTAGATTGCCCCATTTTCCTTTGGTGGAGCAGCTGGTGGGTTTGACACTGATCTGGTTAGCAGACAAATGCCTTACCCACTACACCACCAGGGCTCCTTAGAGGGAATCCAGAACACAGCATATCCAAGAGGATGCACCCATGTCCCAAGTAGAGTGTCATTATTTTTGTTGTAAAAATTTTAAAAGATTGAAAAATACTTGCTTTTAAAAGCATTTGACCATAGGTCAAACTGAATGGTTTCCTGTTTGAGTCCACACAGAGGTACGTTGGTAGAAAGGTCTGGAAATCCGCTTCTAAAAACCAGCCATTGAAAACCCTGTGGAGCACTCTGATGTGCATGGGGTCACCATGAGTCAAAATCGAATAAATGGCAACTGGTGCAGGTAATTCATTTATTAATAATTTTGAGTTGGCTATTTCTTAGTAACCTTGAGCAAATGCAGAAATTATTGTGACGTGAGAAAAATCTTACTTCCAAGTTATTTTCAAACATAAGGGATTTTTACGAAAACTAAATTTCAATATATCAATGCAATTGACACAACATTACATTTTATAGATACTTACTTAAGCCTTAATTAATCTCAATTTTGCAGGTTTATTTTTATGTTCTGGAGCCCATGACATTTCCTTCCATGAGCTTTTTAGTAAAGCTCTTGGACCTGGGCCTTCTGTTCTGGGAACTAACGGGGTGAGTGGTGAGTGCAGAGGGGGTCTGTGGGTAAGTCTTTGAGACCTGCGGTACTCTGAGGCTGCCATGGCCTGACTGAATGCTGAGTTGAGTTTAACTGAAGCCCCATGACTCAAATCTCATCTTCCTCACCATGGCCCCTCCTCAGGCCTTTACTATGGAAGACCCTGTAGTCTAGTGTAGGGCATTCACTGACCATCATTACATCCAAATCAAATTCATTCTTCATGGTAACCTTATGAAGTAGGCAGGACAAACATTACTCTTTCTACAGATGGCAAAACCAGGGCTCATAGAGGCCAAGTAATTTTCCCAAAGCCACAGAACTTCAAGGAATCAGGTCAAGAGCCCACATCTGACTTCTGATCTTTGTACCTCCAAAACCAACCCAAACTCATTGCTATTGAGTTAGTTCTGACTCACAGTGACCCTGTAGGACACAGTAGAACTGTCCCACAGGGTTTCCAAGGTTGTAATCTTTATGGAAGTAGACTGCCACATCTTTCTTCCATGGAGTAGGTGGTGGGTTCAAACCTCCAGTCATTCAATTAGCAGCCAAGCGCATAACCACTGCAGCACTAGGGCTCCTTCCAATGCACCCACAGCCCTATAAAGCAGAGGGGGGCAGTGTTTTCATAACGGTGCATGGTACTTAGCCCCATATGTTATATCTATGCTATACCAATGCAGAAATCATGTTGAGTTTTATTACTAGTTATACTATCACATTTTTATTGACAGGTTCTTAAGATTTATCTTTCAAAAAAAGTACATTATACCAATTTTACCATTCCTGCAAATTTTTACCAAGTTTTAGTAAAGGGAACAAGATAAATGTATTATATTTTGAGTTTCTGTTTCTCATTTTCTAATCAGATTTGAAAAGTCATTGTGTATGAATTTAGGTCTGTGTTAGGCTGGTAACCCATTAAAATGTCTTTGCTTTTTAGCTGGCCTGGAGCTAATAAAGGGTTTATGCTCAATAATAATAAAGCAGTTTGTGCTCAACTAAACCTAAAGGTTGACAGTTCAAACCAACCCAGCAGCACCACAGAAGAAAGGCCTGGCCCTTGGCTTCTATAAGATTCCAGCCAGGAGAAAAAAAAAAAAAAAAAATCAACTCTGTGGAACACTTCTAATCTGTAACCCATGGGGTTATCATGAGTTGGAATCAACCCAATGGCAAGGTTTTTTGGTTTTTTTTTTTTTTTTGCCTTGTTTTTGAACAAATAAACAAGCCCCTTCCCACTTACATAGCCTCTTGTGAAATCCTAATCTATTCTTATCATTTACTACCAATCTTCTTACTGAATATCATCAGAAAAATGTGTCTGTTAAGGTCACATCACACCTCTGAGTCATCTCCCCACTTCCTTTAGCTGACCAGGCCCAGAGAAATCAGAAGCCATCAGGGAGTCTCAGAAAGTGACCACAGTGTCAGGGGAGCCATGGGAAGTGGGTGGGAAGAGCTTCTGCTGAGCTGGCCACAGAGACTGTGATACTCCTGCACCCACATTCAGTCCCAGACAAAGGCGTCTATGTTCAGGATGGTAGGGCTGTGGCCAGATGCCGGGTGGGGGCTGGCGCACTGATACAGTCTGGGAGAGGCTGCAGTGGGCTGAGAGGAGTCTGTAAGGCCATGCTCTGCCAGGCTTAGAACATGGCGTGGCCTAGCTGAGTCCTGGCACTTAGTAGGGCTCAGGAAACATTTGGTGATTAATTACTTGAGGAATAGAGGGTAGGTTTGTTCTCAAACTAAGGGGACAAACCAAAAAAGCAAACCTATTGCTGAGTTGATTCCAACTCATGGTGACGCCCTGTGTTACAACGTAAAACTGCTCCATAGAGTTTTCTTTGTGGTGACCTTTTTATGGAAGCAGATCACCAGCCCTTTCTTCCACAGTGCTGCTGCGTGGGTTTGAACCATGCACCTTTAGGCTGAGAGCCGAGAGCAAACTTGTTTGTGCCACCCAGGGACCTCAAGCTGAGCAGCAAGCAGGAATAAGCATTGTTCCCCTTTCTTCTGCTCAGAGGCCCTGAATTTCCTTGACTAGCTTAGAGGCCCCTCCCTGCTTCCTGGACCTTTCCTTTAAGTTGTACCTCTGAGGCATGTAATGTGGTAGAAAATAACAGGCTTTGGAGTTGGCCTGACCTGGCTTCTTGTGAACTTTCTGAGCTTCAATTTACTCAACTGTAAAATGGGAATAATTCCTACCTCACAGAATTGTGAGGATTGTCTTAGAGGGTGTTATAAACCATCAGGCATAAAGCTAAGGTTAGTCATTATCACTATTCTTGGCCCAGATGCCCACACCCCTTGCCACATCCCTCCATATAAATATTTGTCCTTTGAGGGTCTATCTGGAGAGCAAACTGACAGAACAAAGCCAAAGATGCTACGGTCAGCTTCCCAGTCCTGAAGCCTACGGCTCGGTGAATTTATCCCCAAAAGGGTGTTTATATACCAGACAGGGGAAAATGTTTCCTGGTCTGAGGTTCAGTCGGACGGGGTAGGAGGGCTGTCTGTGGTGCCGACTCTAAGATGTATGGTCCCTCTGGGCCCCTTTGGGCTCCAGACTGCAGGCCTCTAGGGGGTGAGGGGGAGTAGAGTGGCCTGGGGTTTTGTTTGGCAAAGCCTGCCTATTATTCAGTTCAGGCTGTGTTTCCAGGGCATTATAAATAGCATCAGCTTGGGAAGGAGGAATCACAGATGTGGCCAAGGCAAAGTATATGAGAAGGTGGGAGATTTGAAATGATGAACTCTAGGCTTATGGGCCAAAATACAGGCTGGGGCTGTCTCCATGGCAATTGGACACCAGGGAGTGCTCAGCCGTGATGTCTTTGAGGCAGAAGGCCTGATTTATAAGCCAAAAAGAGACCGTGCTTGGTGGCCCATGGGCCAGGGCTGCCTGCTCTATTTGCTTCCATCTGCCTCTTTGCAGAGACACCTGGGCTGCTGCCTAAGCCCAGTCAGGGGATTGAGCAGAATTTAAGCAAGACTCCAGGTCTAGAGAGATAAATAGCAGAAAACATGGTGCCCCCTCATTTTCAAACCCCCAGCCCTCACTGTGTGCCCTGGGGTAGCCTTCTCTCCAAACGAAAAGGAGGCTAAGAGGGAGGGAACTCAAACCTTTTCTTTTGTTCCATTCCAATTGCACTATGATTTACAAACAGTAAAATGCATAAATATTGAATGTCCATTTAAAGCAATTTTGACAAATTAGTACATCTGTATGACTTACACCCCTAATCAAGATATACAACATTTCAGGAGTCCTGGGTGGCACAACCAGCTAAGCGCTCAGCTGCTAACTGAAAGTTTAGCGGTTTGAACCCACCCAGAGATGTCTCGGAAGAAAGGCCTGATGACTTGCTTCCGAGAGATCTCAGCCATGTAAACCCCATGGAGCCCAGCTCTACTGTGCAACACATGGGGTCTCCAGAAATCAGAGTCAACCTGAGGCCAACTGGGTGGTATAAAACACTCAGAGAAGTAAATCAGTAAGGTAATCAACATTTCCATCAGTCCACACAGTTTCCTTCCCTCTCCTCTCCCCATCAAAGAACTCCCTCCCAAACAGTTTCACTGATCTGATTTTTATCACCATAGACTAGCTTTCCTGTCCTTGAACTTCTTATAACTAAACTCATACAGTACATTCTATTTTGTGCCTGACTTCTTTTACTCAGCCTCGTATTTTTGAGATCCATCTATGTTGACTGATAGAGTTTGTTCCTTTTAATTTCTGATGTATGACTATACCACAATTCGTTAATGTAGGGAACACTTTGATTCCTTTAATTGCTGTACTCAACACTGACAGGATTCCCATGTATCAAGCATCAATAGGAGGTCTGCCAGGTTTTGTGTGCTGAGAGTTAAGAGGAACTGGCAGGCCTGTCCTGTTATCTTTGAAGTCTTCACCGTGTCACCTTCTTTGTTCCCAGACCATTTCCCCACTTTTGTGGCTTCCTGCAAAAGGCCACAGAGCCTTTTCTTTCCCTCATGGACAGGGAGCCGTCACTACCTCTACAGCTAGGAAGTTCAGATCATTGGCTGAGAAGCTATTGGTTTCTCCCTAAAACTGTTCCCTGACCTGAATTGAGTTCGCGTATCTCAATTGGCAGGACTGTCTGCGCCCGAAAGTGGGGAACAGAGGTGCATGTGCAGGCCTTTACGTTATAAATGGTGGGAAGACACTGGAGACTTGGAGCAGAGAAGTGATATGGTGAAACAGGAAGACAGTCTTGTGGTCCATGTCTGCTTCGTTCACTAATAGGAACCCCGCACCTAGCACAGAAGCTGACACATAGTGGGCATTGGATGAAGAAGTATTGAGTGAACTGGTGGATTGGAGAGTGGGCCCAGCAGACCTACTGCCACATTCCTGACCTGGAATGTCTGAGCTCTGCTAGGAAAAGAAAGGAAGAATGGGTGTGATAGATTTTTTTTTTTTTAATTTTTATTGTGATTTGGGTGAAAGTTTACAGAGCTAATTAATTTTCCATACAACAGTTCATACACATTTTGCTTCATGACATTGACTGTACTTTCCCACAAAGTAATATAGCTCTCTTCCCACTTCCTCTGTGCAGTTACCTCTTCCCTGTGTCCTTCCTTATGCCTTCCCGTTGTTCACCCTATATGCGTGTCTATTGTTTGGCTAGAAGCCACAGGAATGAATTCAATTCCAGACCCAAAGGGTAACTAAGGGCCATAGTCTCGAGGGTCTCACCAGAAGAGTAGGTATGATAGATTTTTTTTTTTTTTTGGCAAAAAGAAATCCCAACAGAGCTAATGACCATTGAACATATAAAGGACACAAAGAGAGAGGGAATCAAAGAGTCATGCAGTCTTTTTGGAATGGAAGGGCCTGCATTTGAGCGCAGGCGGTTCAAACCCACCAGCCACTCCTTTGGAAGGAAGGTTGGGCAATCTACTTCCGTAGTGATACCACCTCAGAAACCCAAGGAGGGGTCGCTATGAGTCAGGTCTGACTTGACAGCAAATAACAACAACAACAGCAGCACCACTTAGTGTATAATCTGGGTAGATCATTTATCTTGCTGTTATGGATTAAACTATGTCTCCCCAAAATATGTGTTTTAAATCCTAACACCTAAGGCATTTGACTGCTAACTAGAAGGCTGGTGGTTCAAACTCCTCGGAAGAAAGATTGGGCAATCTACTTCCTTAGTGATGTTGTTGTTATGTGCCGTCGAGTCGAACCCAACTCATAGCGACCCCTCCTTGGGTTTCCAAGGCAATATCACTATGGAAGTAGATTGCCCCATCTTCCTTCCAAGGTATCCCATCTTCCTTCCGAGGAGTGGCTGAGGGGTTTGAACCGCCAGCCTTCTGATTAGCAGTCAAGTGCCTTAGGCACTATGCTATCAGAGCTCCCTCCATGGTGATACTGCCTTGGAAACCCAAGGAGGGGTCGCTATGAGTCAGATCCAACTTGATGGCAGTTAGTTTGTTTTTTTTAATACTTGTGTATATAATCTCATTTGGGAATAGGATTTTCTTTGCTATGCAAATTAAGTTGTAACTGTATAGAAACTCACCGCGTGGAGTCGGATCCAACTCACAGCAACCCCTCCTTGGGCTTCCAAGGCGATATCACTACAGAAGTAGATTGCTCAACCTTCCTTTTGAGGAGTGGCTGGTGGGTTTGAACCGCCAGCCTTCTTATGGGCCAAAAATGCAGTCAAATGCCTTAGGCACTATGCCACAGTATAGAGTATGTCTTAAACCCATCACTTCTCAGCAGGAAAGGAGGTTAGCCACAGAAACAAGGAAGCACAAATGGGAAAAGATTGATGCTGTGTGGACATCTCTAAGGAACAGCAAGAATGCTAGAAAAGCTGAGAGGATTTTCCACCAGAGTAGACAGTCTTCCCCAAGAGCCAGTGCCCTGAATTCGGACGGCGTAGTGCCTAAGGCATTTGACTGCTAACCAGAAGGCTGGTAGTTCAAACCCACCAGCCACTCCTTGGAAGGGGTTGGGCAATCTACTTCTGTAGAGATACCACCTCAGAAACCCAAGGAGGGGTTGCTATGAGGGGTTGCTATGAGTCGTATCCAACTCCATGGCAGTGAGTTTTTAAATGAGAAAATAAATTTCTGCTCATTAAAGCCACCCACTTGTGCTATTTCTGTTACAGAAGCACCAAGTATCTAAAACACCTGCCTTAGTCTTTGAGTCCTCCTCTATCAGGTGAATATAATATCACCCGCCTCACACAATTGAATGAGGGAGTAGACATGAAATCCTTGGTAATTCTGATGTATTAGGTAAGTATCAGGGATGATTTTAGTAAGGGACCTGCTTTTAACTATGTGTGATCTTGTTCAAATCTCTTTCCCTCTCTGGGTTTCAGTTTCCTTATCTACAAAATCTGATCTCTTTAAATTCTCTTCAGATCTAAATCCCATAACTCTTTGTCTCTGGGGTTTTGAGTCTGGGGACCTGGGAGGAGAGGTGAGAGACTACTAATAGATAGGGGCAAGTCAAGAGGGTGAACCTGTTAGGAATCAGAAGATGCTTCCTCTAGGTCCTTCCCCTCACTTGGGCTTCATCCTTCTTCCCCTGGTGCCTAGAACCCAGAAAAGTCCCACATACCTCATCCTCATCCCCTTGGCCATCACCCCTCACCTCCATGAGGCCTAGAGGGAGGAAGGCCTGCTATAAATAGTGCTCTGGGATCAAAGGCCTTCTTCCCATGCAGGAAACACAGGGACCTAATGGGGCAGGAAAAAGGTGTTTCCGAAAGGGAGGCCAGAAATGGGAGGAGGGGAAAGTGGGGATTTGGGAGCCAGATGGATTCTTGGGTGTTGGAGGAGGGAGGGACGCTGTGACAGCAGCTGGGAGGGGCCCAGTAGGCAGTTTTAGTGCCAGCTTGCACGGCTGGCGTATGGCTCTGTCTGGGGTCTGTCACCTAAGAACCTGATGAGAGCAGGCAGGGAGAACAGCCCAAGGGGGATCTTGGGCTGGGAGACTTAGGATTTCAGGCTTAGAGAAGAACTGAAAGTGCCACATTTGTTAATTCACTAATGAGTGATCCATCCATCCATTCATTCATTCACTAAGCTTTTACCACAGCTAGGTGCTACAGATAAGCAGTATAAACCACTGCCATTGAGTGCATTCTGAATCCTAGTGACCCCAGTAGCATAGTGCCTAAGGCACTTGGCTGCTAATCAGAAGGCTGGCGGTTCAAATCCACCAGCCACTCCTCGGAAGGAAGATGGGGCAATCTACTTCTGTAGTGATACTGCCTCGGAAACCCAAGGAGGGGTTGCTATGAGTCGGGTCTGACATGACAGCACATAACAACAACAACAACAACAGTGACCCCAGTAGAACTGCCCCATAGGGTTTCCAAGGCTCCTTTACAGGAGCTGACTGCTTCATCTGACTGCTTCCATTGGAGTAAACTGTGGATTTGAAAGCTTTAACCACTGTGCCACCAGAGCTCCTTAAGCAGTATAAGTCTCATTTATAAACAATTGTCTGATAAGCAAGACAGTTATATCCCAATTATTCCCCAGTTGTAGTCAGTGCTCTAGGGGTAAACTCCGGGCAGTGGGAGGACTTAGGAGGGAATTGCAACTACTGGAGGGGGCAAAAAAAGGCTCCTGGGAGGTGATTACCATTGGGCTTACAGGAAGTAAATCAGAGAATGGGTGGGAAGGTAGGGGTGTGGAAGAGCATTCCAGACAGAGGGTGAGAAATACCAGGACTCTTCACCTTTTCTCTCCTCACCAGTTGCCATGGAAGCACTATAACTCAAGGTGACCCATGTGTGTTGTGTCAGGGTATAACTGTGCTCCAGAGGGTTTTCAATGGCTGATTTTTCAGAAGTAGATCACCAGGCCTTTCTTCTGACATGAGGTGCCTCTGGGTGGACTCAAACCTCCAACCTTTCAGTTAGCAGCTGAATACATTAATCATTTACACAGAAGCCCCATCTTTTGTCCAAACTGGGCTACCAGCAGAGGTCTAAGGAGGAGTCCTTACCCCCTCCTCAGAGACTGAGCAAACACCTAGAACCCTCTCTCTGGACAGTGGCCAGCAGAGAGTATCATCCTCCCACCTTCTGTATTGAAAACATGTTAGGATCTCAAGTGCCATCTTATTGAAGAGCCCTTGAAAAATCATTAGTCTTCCTCTGTAAAAACAGATGCTTAATTCGGCTGAGGTTTCTGCAGTGGCAAATGTCACAGGCAAAAGCACAGGCCAGTAGGCTGGTCCCTGGGGCAGAGGATTATGGTGAGTCAGGCAGGGAGCCGGACTGCAGGGCCCGCCTTAATGACTGGAGGGGGCTGAAATGAAAATGGGCTGTAGTTTCTGCTAGGAAACCCTGGAGAAATCTGCTGTGGTGTCAAGTTGAGATGTTGTTGCATTCCCACGCCTCCAACAGTGATGTTGAAACATTTCCATCCCAAACATTTAGCCAGGGTGGATTGTGATTAGCACCCAAGGCAGGGTCCTGGCGCCCTCTGAGGAGCTGTGCCAATTTCAACCTCTGGATCCCCCTTTTGTGAAACAATGCGTAGTGATTTTGGGGGTATGTACTTGTCCAGTGTCCCTCAGCCCAGCCTACAGGACAGTGATCAGACCTGTCCTTATGTTTGTGTCACACATGTGTAATGACTTACAGGACCCCCAGTAGAGCTTGATTTCAGGATACATTCTCCTCAGAAGGAAGATGGGGCAATCTACTTCCGTGGTGATACTACCTCGGAAACTCAAGGAGGGGTCGCTATGAGTCAGGTCCAACTCGATGGCACATAACAACAACATTCTCCATAGGAAGATCACTTAAAGCTGCACAGTGGTCCCAGGGGTTCCCCTGGGCCAGCCCCAAGGATAACTAAGGTCAGAAATCACTCAGCACCTCCAATACACTTCATTTAAAAAAAAAAAAAAAACACCTCACTGCTGGTATCACTACCAAAGTAGATTGCTCAGTCTTCCTTCCATGGAGTAGCTGGTGGGTTTGAACTGCCAGTCTCCTGGTGAGCAGTCGTATGTCTTAGGCACTATGCCACCAGAGCTCCCAACACACTCCATACAACCTCCAAATTAGCATCTGCCTCAGTTGGTTATCAAATACTGTGGAATATTTCTTGATCTTCCAAGTTTTCAGATGGGTAAGCTGAGGATAGCCACTTAGACTTGAAAGAATAAGTAATTAAAGACCAGGAATAGCTGTTTGGGACCCAGCCCCTTTACTGTAATAATGCTGAAAAATGTCAAATGTGGTTTGTGTTCCAATAGGAGAGGAAAGGATAAAGACAAACAGGGAGTCTGCATTTATAAGTAGTTTCTGGGATTTGCTAGAGGAGGGTGAAAGAACTTCTCAGGGGACTTGGAAAGGAAGCTGTCTGCATGCTGGGCAGGCAGTTTCTGAGGGGGGCGTGAGGCCTTGAGGGGTTGGGAGGGGCAGGAAGAGGGATGCCTCTGCTTCCCATTGAACAACAGTAAGAAATTGGGTGAGACAGAAAGGTTTCTACCTTTGTGCCACTTCCTAGCTATGTGACCTTGGGTGTATTTATCTCCTCAGTGCCTCAATGCCTTCATCTGTAAAATGGGGGTAATATTTCTTTAATAGTGGTCAGAATAAAAAAACAAAACATTTGCCAATTCAACAATTTTCGCATGTGTAATTCCATGATGTTGATTATAATCTTTATCCTGTACTTAACCTTTACCTAACTTTTTCTGACTTATTCACTAACATTTTCTGACTTACTCCACCACCCTTAACATAAACTCAGTGCCCTCTAAGCTGGAACTCTCCCTTTCCCTCTCCTTCCTGTCCCTGGTAACCATAATAAGCTTTGGTTTCTGTATATATATTTGCCTTTTAAATGAGAACATTCAGTTTTTGTCCTTTGGTGACTGACTTCTTTCGCTCAGCATGTTTTCAAGGTTCATCTGTATGGGGGCATGCATCAGGATTCAATTTCTCTTTATGACCAAGTAATATTTCATGGTATGTGTGTATCATATTTTGCTTATCTACTCATCTGTTGATGGCCATTTCCTAGTTTTGAATCTTTTAGGATTGGGATTGTTGGGTCATATGGTAGTTCTTTGTTCAATTAAAATAGGGGTAATTTAACCTAGCTCATAGGAGCTCTGGTAGCATAGTGGCTCAGGCACTTGACTGCTAACCAGAAGGCTGGTGGTTCAAACCCACCAGCCACTCCTTGGAAGGAAGATGGGGCAATCTACTTCCGTAGTGATACTGCCTAGGAAACCTTAACAACACAACAACAACAATCTAGCTCATTGGTGGGGTGTGAGGATTAAATGAGATAATGCGTATGACCCACTTGGAATGGTGCTGGATGTGTGGAAGGTGGTGGTTGTTAAACAAATGGCAGCTCTTGGGCCAGTGACTTGGCCTTCTGGAGCCTGAGATCCCTCTGCAAACTGGGAGTTATTTATGATGCTTACAGCTCAGGATTGCTCAGAGGCTTCAATGAAATTGTGGTTGTAAAGGATCTGGCATGAAACAGGTCCCCAATAAAGTTGTCTTATCCATTGTTTCCTGCCCTTGGGATGCTCCCAGTGTGGTTGGAGAGACTGAACATATACTCCCTCCAACCCAGGGGACAGGCACAAGGACATAAACCATCAAGAACAGTGACTTGCCAGTGGCATTGCCTTTAAGTTAAGCCTGAGGTTTTTTGACTCAGTACCACTGGCCTTTGATAATTTTCTTGCCTTCTGTCCTGAATGTCACAGGCTTATCTCATACATTCTCTACCAGAGATCTGGAGTTTGCTACTTCTCAAAAAAAGCTTTGACTCTTAGTTAGGATTGGTGTTTTGAGACCAGAATGTGGGCCCAAGGACTACAAGTGGTGTCTTAATGGGCTTAACCCACCAAACCCACTGCCATTAAGTTGATTGTGGCTCACAGTGACGCTGTAGGGCAGAGAACCGCCCCGTAGGGTTTTCAAGGCTATAAATATTTATGGAAGCAGACTGCCCCATCTGTCTCCCATGGAACAGCTGGGGGGTTTGCAGCACCAACCTTCTAGTGAGCAGTAGATCACTTAACCACTGGACCACCAGAGCTCCTCTTAACATGCTTCCAAAACCAAACCAAACTCACTGCTATAGAGTTGATTACAACTTATAGCAACCCCCATTGGGTATCCAAGGCTGTAAATCTTTATGGAAGCAGACAGCCCCATCTTTCTTCTGCAGAGGGGCTGGTGGGTTAAACTACTGACCTTTTGGTTAGTAGCCAAATGCCTTAACTACTATACCACCACAGCTCATTTAACATGCTTACTAAGCTCTGTGTTATTGGAGGATGGCAACGTATCTTATTCACCTGTGTGTCATACAGCATAGTGTGTTAAGACTGTGTGCTCTAGAGAAACAAAATCAGTAAAGCTTATATATATATATAGAGAGAGAGAAATTTATCTTAGGAAAATGGCTCACACGCTTATAGAAGCTGGCAAGTCCAAAGTTCCTGGATCAAACGTCAAGCTGGAAGCTTTTCCATGTCAAGCTGGAGGCTTTTCCCGACTCTTGAAGCCACAGGGACTGAGGAGCTCAAAGCTGGCAGGCAGTACACTGGCTGTGGACTCCAACGAATGACGAATCCAAGATCTCCAGGCCAAATGGTGGATTGTTCACTCACGGTCAGTTGTAGGCAACACAACAGAATCCCTATCCACAGAAGAATGTCTCTTTTCCCAGGATGTCCATAGATATACTAGAAGCAGGCCACACCCCCACAGAAACTCTCTTTCAACAGATTGGCTGCTCAAAACATAACCATCTGATCCCATCATGGGAATAACCACATCACAACAGCTTAAACCACACAGAATTGTGGTTCAGCCAAGTTGACACACAGCTCCAACTATCACACATATTATGTTATCCATAGCAAGTATGGAATAAAT
>NW_006921662.1:8555474-8556110 GCF_000298275.1 Orycteropus afer afer
ATTAGAAATGATACAAAATCTACAGACAGAAATCCAGAAGATTAATACTAAATTTTCAGAAATAGATAAGACATTGAACAGGCAAAGGAGTAGAAGTCAATCAATGGAAGACAGAATTAGGGAGATTGAAGGCAAATACCTCAATACTTCTTTGGAAAGGGATCAATCAGAAAAAATGATCAAAACAAAATGAAGAAAGCCTCAGGTTCATGTGGAATTCCATCAAAAGGAATGGCGTAGTGCTTAAGGCATTTGGCTGTTAACCAGAAGACTGGCAGTACAAACCCACCAGCCACTCCTCAGAAGGAAGATTGGGCAATCTACTACCCTAGTGATATTGCGTCGGAAACCCAAAGAGGGGTTGCTATGAGTCAGATCCAACTTGACTGCAGTGAGTTTGTTTTGGTTTAATCAGAATTCCAGAACAGGAAGACACAAATAAAACCATAGAAAAAATTGTCGAAGATTTGTTGGAAGAGAACTTTCCTGGTATAATGAAAGATGATAATATATCCATTTGAGAAGTCCAGTGAAGCCCAAACAGGATAGAACCCAAAAGAAAATCACCCAGACATATCATCATTAAACTCATCAAAACCAAAGACAAAGAAAGAACCCTGAAAGCAGCATGGGAAA
>NW_006921662.1:8556740-8584202 GCF_000298275.1 Orycteropus afer afer
AGCAATGAAGAAAGTGATAACACAATTCATAAACAAAATATGAGCTCAGCACCGAAAATCATATGGAATAAAGAAATCAACACCATGGAAAAGAACATAACAAAATGACAGCAACAAATTCATACTTATTGATAATAATTACATATCTGGCAAGGGACTTATCTCTAAGATTTATAGAAAACTCCAATGACTCAACACCAAAGGGATTAACAATCCCATTGAAAAAGAGACAGAAGACATGAATAGACACTTCACCAAGGAGGATATTCAGGTGGCCAGCAAATACATGAAGAGATTCGCAACCATTGGCCATCAGAGAGATGCAAATCAAAACAGCAATAAGATACCATCTCACCCCAGCACTGATGGCAAGGTTCAATAAGACAGAAAATAACAAATGCTGGTGGAGATGTGGAAAGATTGGGACTCATACACTGCTGGTGGGACTGTGAAGGGATAGAACCACTGTGGAAAGCAGTATGGTGATTCCTTAGAAAGCTGGAATTGGAGGTACCATTTGACCCAGCAATCCCATTATTAGGTATATATCCAAGATAGGTGAGATCCAGTACAGGAGCAGATATATGCACGTCCATGTTCTTCGCAGCACTATTTACAATAGCAAAATGATGGAAACAACCTACATGCCCATCAGCGGAAGGGTGGATGACCGAACTATGGTACATACATGCAATGGAATGCTATGCAACACTAAAGAATAATGTAGAGTCTGCAAAACTCAACATAACATGGATGAACTTGGAGGACATTATGCTGAGTGAAATGAATCAACCACAGAAGGACAAATAGAGTATTAGTTTGTTGTTGTGGAGCATCCAGGAAAGGTTTATATATGGAAGGAAACTTTCTTTGTTGGTTGCCAGGGGTGGGAGGGGAGGAGAAGGAACACTGAAAAAAAAAATGCGTTGACCTATGTCATGTTAGTTTTGTGTATTTCACCGTACATAAATTATATTTCAGTAAAATGCATTTTTAAAAAAAGAAAAGAAAAAAAAATTAAAATAATACTCAGATTTTCAATATCTGGAACCATCCAGGCACTAAGGCAACTAAAAATTAAAATGAAATGAAAGTGAAATAAGTGTGTCAGTTACAAACCACAGGAATGGATATCATGCATGATTAGGTTTGTCATTTGTCACCATAAAGGTGATTTTTAAAAAATAAAGCCATAATTGATACTAGGGAAAAACAAACAAACAGTGACTTTTCTAGCAGCTGCTGCCTTTGAGCCTCTGTATATAATGGGCAGAGTTGGCTTCTTAGACAAGGATTGCTGGGAGCAGGGTTTCAAAGGAGGCAAGAAGCATGTTTGGCCCAGATGATATAGGAGGTACCATGCTTGTGGACAGAGGGGAGCAGGTTTGCCCAATAAGGATTGGTCTCTGGAAGTGTGAGGGCAGGGAAGGCCTTTTAATGGGCCCAGAGCTGTGGAAGGATTGGCTACCTACATCCTGAGTGGGTTTTATTTAGGAGCTCCCAAGAACAGGGTAATGCCCATCCAGTTCAGGGCCCAGTGCCATCTGCCAATAGGTATTTAATAAAGACTGCTCAGAAGGATTCTGGGAAAGGGAGAACACAGAATCTGGTTCGCCCTTTGTCTGCATGTCCTTGCAGCTCCCTATTGCTACCAGGAGAGGGAGTGATTGCCCAGCAGAATCCTGCCTGATCCCCACGCCCTCTTCTTCCTTGCCATCAGCTCACTGCTCCACATTTTTTGCGCCAGGGAAGACAGCCCTGCACAGTAGTATCCTCTCCTCTCCAGACTGGAAGAAAGTCAGCAGAGTAAGGGGTAGGGGGTGAAGGGGTGGCTCTGCGGCTGGGGTGGTCCTGTACTGTGTGGGACAGCCAGGCAGGGTGGGTTCAGTGGAGGAAGTACAGCGGCACCAAAGAGCAGAGCTGTATCTGTCCTCCTTAGGGCTGTGTTTGCCTTCAGCTTGCTGGGTAGTATCAGAAAAGTCTCTTATTCTAGATTCTGATTCCATCCACCACTAACCAACCTCCTCTCTTCCTGCCAGCCTGAGTGGCATAAATGGTTTGTGTTTGCCTACTAACCAAAAGTAAGTTGGCAGTTTGAACCCACCCAGCAGTACCATAGAAGAAAGATCTGTTTCCATTAAGATTACAGACAAGAAAACCCTATGAAGCAGTTCTGCTCTGTAGCACATAGCGTCAGGCCACCATGAGTCAGAATCGACTCGACAGCAATGGGTTTGATTGGTTTGCCCTGTCAAAAAACAAGGTTCTTGCTTCCTCCCCTTTGGGCTTCATTTTTTAGAGTATAAAGCCCATTAAGTATCTTGAGTGACAGGACATAGACCAGGCTAAGATGACATTGGTTGGCAAGAATAAAAGGTCAAAGAGTTTCTAGCCTGACTTCTTCCAGATCTTCTCCTCTTTGGAAGAAGCCCAAAGCCTTAGCCACTGACGGCCTTCTTTTCACTGTAGCACATCCCTCCTGCCAGGCCAAGAAAACTTGCCCTATTGCAGATGGGCAGAGACCTCCTCAAACCACTCCTGGCCTAGCCTTGGGCCACCTTGAGCCAGTGATCCATGGGTAAGAGCCCAGCAATGCTGCCTCTGGGGTGGTTTGGGTGTAGAGGGGAATAATGCATCCCAGAGTGAGGCAGAGAAGGAGCAGGGCCCCTGCGCCAGATGAGGCCCTGGGAGGCGGGGATTCCATACGGTCTGTCTACTATTCCTTCAGGGCCCAATTCACAATTCCCATGGAAAGACACTGATATCCCTGCAAATCTGTATCTCCATGGCTGTGTGGCAACATTTGTCTTCCCCTCTCTGTAGAGCCCCTTCCCTGGGAGGGAGGAGACACAGAGAGCTTTGGGATCTGTGCCATGAGCCCCAAGGCCTCCCAGGGCTCAGGCACATTGATAGGAAGGCCAGACTGTTGTTCCAGGCCAGCCCTGGGTGCCACAAAGCAGACAGTGGGCTCGGAGAACATATTCAGCATTTCTGTTGCATTTTCCACCACCACAGTTCTTTCCAGTCATGTTCCCCAGTCATTATTCTTTCCAGAGGCCCTGAGCAGTGCCCCTGATGGAGCCAACCTGGGGTGTGGCCTTGGCACTCTAACATTCTCTTACTGAGACCCCAAAGAGTCCCTGCCTCAACCACAACCACAATGGAGCCTCCATGGTGGGCAGAGCTCACAGGAGCACTGGAGCACTGCTATGAGTCCTTCTCTTCTTGTCTTAAAGGGACAAGCATTGACAGTCTAACTTGATGCCGAGATAATGGGGTATTGTCAGTCAATGAAGCTTTCCTAAACACAGTAGTTTTTTAATACTGGAAATGATTATTTATAGATGGGAAAGAGAGGTCGCTCCCACATGTGTATTACACAAAAGCAGAAAATGGAAGTTGGACAGACCTGGGTTTGAATTCTGGCCTGCTGCTTACTAACTGGGTAACTAATCATAAACTGGTGCTTTAGTTTCCTTAACTGTAAATAAGTTAGTTGTGAGAATTGAAGAAGATTAAAGGAGTCTTGGTGGCTCCACAGTTAAGTACTCAGCTGCTAACTGAAAGATTGGTGGTTCAAACCCACCCAGTGGCTCTGTGGGAGAAAGACTTGGTGATCTACTCCATTAAAGATTATAGCAAAGAAAACTCTATGGGAGAGTTCTACTCTGTCACGTGGGGTTGCTATGAGTTAGAATTAACTCCATGGCACACAACAAAGAAGATGAAGCCTGTAAAGTACCTGGCACTTGGTAGGCGCTTAATAAAAATTCATTTTTTTCCATCATCTGTGTTTCTAGGGTTTTCTTCTGAGTTCTTTTAATAGACATTGGAAACTCCCCAGGTTTCCCCCATTGGTTTGGGATCTCTCTGAAGTCAGGGACTGTGTCTCACTGCTTATCCTGGGGATTCTGTGAAGTTAGAGACTGTGTTGTGACCATAAGGCTAGGAGCTCTCAGAAGGTAGGAATTGGTTTCCCCATCAGGGCCCTTAGGCAGTAAGCACCAAACACCAAACTCACTGCCATGGACTCGGATCCAACTCACAGCGACCCTTCCTTGGGTTTCCAAGGTGGTATCACTATGGAAGTAGATTGCCCAGCCTTCCTTCTGAGGAGTGGCTGGTGGGTTTGAACCGCCAGCCTTCTGGTTAGCAGTCAAATACCTTAGGCACTATGCCACCAGGGCTCCTAAGCACTGTAGGGGAGTAAGATTTCCAGTGGCTGGAACACAGGCAACCAAGGAATAAGAGATGATTGGGTTTGAAAATTGCTGATTGGCCAAGGAGGGCAAGTAGTGCCGTATTCTTGGTAAGTTCTGAAGGTCTTTTTCCAAGGTCACGTATGCCTTTGATCTTGGTGCTGGGTCCTTGCTCACAGAAGGTTCTTCTCAAATGGAGACATCTGGAGGGCAGATGTAGAGTTGTCTGGGGTGGGTGAAGGCCTGGGAGACTTCAGATTCCAGGCTCTGTGACTCACCCCTCCATTACAGCAACCCCTCAACAGCTGGGCTGCCTGGGGCCTGGGCTGGATGGAGTTGGTAGGCCAGGCCTGGGCAAGCAGGATGCTGGGATCCCCTTGAATCTCAACAAGAAAGGACTGAATAGACCTTGGTAGGGGCAGCTGTTGTTAGTTGTCATGGAGTTAGCCAGACTCATGGTAACCCCATGCTCAACAGAACAAAATGCTGCCCAGTCAGGTGCCATCCCCATGATCAGTTGTGACTGTTGTGATCCATAGGGTTTCTATTGACTGGATTTCAGAAGTAGATCACCAGATCCTTCTTCCTAATCCATGTTAGTCTGGAAGCTCTGCTGAAACCTGTTCAGCATCATGGCAACGCACAAACCTCCACTGATAGACAGGTGGTGGCTACGCACGAGGTGCATTGGTGGAAATTGAACCTGAGTCTCTCACATGGGAGGCGAGAATTCTACCACTGAACCACTGCTACCCCTTATGTCAGAAACAGACCACTTTCTAATCCTGCCTTCTGAAAGCCCCAAGGTTCCCTCTGGTGAGGCTTAAGACACTATATAAAGCAGGTCATTCTGGGAATGCACAAAAGCAGCACTTGGCCATCTCTTTCTCTTTGAGCTCCACAGGTGACTTCCTGGGCTGGGTGGATGGAGGTGAGTGTGCAGGTTCTGTTATAGTGTTTCCCAATAAGGGAATCAGCGAGTCTTGAGAAGGGGAGGTGGGCTCTGAAGTCAATATTTTAGTCCAAATCCTGGACCCTTCACAACTGGATAATCTTGAATAACTCATACAACCTCTCTGAGCATCAGTTTCCTCTTCTGAACAGCAGGGAAGATACTAGCTCTGGGTGGGTAGGTGGATCAGTGAGGTAATGCATAGGGAAGTGCTTTGTAAACAGATTTTATCAAAATGAATGGCTATGATTATTAAACATCACCTGGGCCCCTTGATTGAGCTGTCCAGGTCTTGTTGTGAAGGCCTAAGGAAGGATGTGACACAGTTGAGGTCCTTGGGGGAAGTGACAGACTAATTAAGAGGTGACAGGATAGTCAGAGGGTGCAGACATGTTTAACAAGCCAGGTACTGTCCCTCGTTATATTCTCCCTATGCATGTGCAGCAGCAGGAAAGATTTGTTCTGGAGAGAAACCCCTTCATAGAGCCTGGGGACAACAGGCCCAGCCTGGATGACAGATGGGGAGTCACTTCCACAGATTGTGCTTGACCCAACCTTATTTTCTCTGGTGTAAGCCAGGCCGGAGAAGTTGTTGGAACTGGGCTAGGGGAAAGGCATATGAGATTGTGAACCCTAAGATGATATTTGGTGGGGTTGTGGTACCCTAAATGTCTGTTTAAAGTGCCACAGGCCCAGCAAGGCATATCGCCAGTACTCTTTCAAGCGTGAAGTAAGGTGGAACCCACAATCTGGAATCAATGCCTAGAGTGTATGCTCCACGCCTGATGCGGGCTCCATGCTTGATGTCATACTTCTCTGAACCTCAGTTTCCTCATCTGCAAAATGAGGTTGAGTCCTACATCAATGGGTTATTGGAAGGATAGAATGAGATTACATGTGAGGAAGAGCTGTGGGAGGCAGAAGAGCATGGTGGTGACCAGTATAAGCTTTGTAGGCAGAAGAATGGTGGATTGAATTGTATCCTCCTGAAATATGTGATATAAATCCTGATCCCTCCACCTGCAGTCATAATCCCATTTGAGAATGGGTTTTCTTTGTTAATGAAGAAGTATTAGTGCAGGGCATATTTTGAGTCAGACTGTTTGGAGATCTAAAAAGAGTAGATTAGGCATAGGAAAGCAAGCAAAGATGAGGGAAGATAAATACCACATCACATGAAGATTACCTGGGAGACAAAGAATAGAAGCTGAAGAGACAAGGACCTTCCCCCAGACCCAAGAGAGAGAGAGAGAAAGCCTTCCCCTAGACCCAGCACCCTGAATTCAGACTTCTAGCCTCCTACTTTGGTCATGTTACCAGGAGAGACCTATCCCTGGAGAGGGACAGCATGCCTGGTAAGGTGGAGGGAGGGTCAGCAAAAAAGAAGACCCTCACTGAGATGGATTAACACAGTAGCTGCAACAGTGGACTCACACATAGCAACAATTGTGAGGATGGCAAAGGACCAAGCAGTGTTTTGTTTTGTTGTATGTGGGGTCACTATGAGTCAGAACTGACTCAATGGAACCTAACAGAAACAGCCTCTTAAACTGTGAGAAAATAAATTTGTGTTTGTTAAAACCATTGGCTTGTGGTATTTCTGTTATAGCAGCATTAGATAAGTAAGACTGATTGGGGTTGAGACCCAAGTCTCTTCCGCACAAAGATGCCTCAGGCCTCTCACATGATCTGACACGTCATACTTCTCTGAACCTCAGTTTCCTCAATGGAGGTCAATTTGTATTTGTGAAATGAATAGTTAACTGTGAGCTCCTTCACTTTGTAGCAGGATGGCTTTAACCTTTCTGAGGTTAAACCTTACTTATAAAAGGGAAATGTGAGTTTCCTGTACGGGTGCTGTAACAAATTACCAAAACCTGGGGTTTAAACAACGCCAATTTATCATCTTACAGTTCTGGAGGTCAGAAGTCCAATAGGGTCTTACTGGGCTAAAATCAGTGTGTCAGTTGGGCAGTGTCCTTTCTGGAGGCTCTGGGGGAGTCTGGCTTTTTTCAACTTCTAGAGGCCACTTATATTCGTTAGTTCCTGGCTTCCTTCCTCCATCCTCAAAGCCAGCAACAGTAAGTCGATTCCTTCTTATGCTACCATCTCTCTGTTTCTCTTGCAGGCAGGAAAGGCTCTTTGCTTCTGTGGGCTCATGTGATTAGACTGGGCCCACCCGGATAATCCACGGTAACCTCTACATCTCAGCGTCCTCAACCTTAGTCACATCTGCAAAGACCCTTTTGCTGTGTGTCTTAGTTTCTTAGTACTGCTGTAACAGAAACACCACAAGTGGGTGGGTGTGATGAACAGAAACTTATTTTCTCACAGTTTAGGAGGCTAGAAGTTCAAATTCAGGGTACTGGCTCTAGGAAAAGGCTTTCTCTATGTCTGCTCCGGGGAAGGCTCCTCATCTCAGCTTCTCTTGCCTCTGCGTTCCTTAGTTTCTTGGGTATCTCCATGTGACATTGATCTTTCCTGGATTTTGTGCTGATTTCTCTTTGTGCCTAATCTGCTTTTTTTAGTGTCTTAAAGGTCATTTGGTTTAAGACACATCTTACAATGGCATGACTTCATTAACATAACAAAGAAAACCCTATTCCCAAATGGGATTATATCCTCAGGTGTAAGGGTTAGCATCCCAACGCGGATTTTTTGGGGAACACAATTCAGTCCATACACTGTGAAGGTAACATATGCATATGTTCTGAGTGCTAGGGTGTGGACATTTTTGGGGTCCATTATTCTGCTACTACAAATAATATTGGTCCCTACCATAATGGATTGTTGGGAGGAATGAATGATATAATATATGTAAAATGACAAATGTAAGTGCTCCAAAAATATTTGGTTATTTGCTATAATCATTATTACTTAAACTGTGGGGTGCTTTATAAATGTTAGTTATTAATGCCACTTTCCTAAATAAGCTACAGGTCAGAAGACAGAACTCTTGGGTTCTTTTCCCTGTTTTCTCTGGGTCGTCTGTCACTGTCTCCCTGTGCCTCAGTTTCCTCTGCCATCAGAGAAGCTGACTCTGCTCTTGGCAGCTCTAGCCCCAGTCCTAGCAGACACACAAAGTTTCCCTTGTGCTGTGTGGTGGTGGCTGCCAGCAGTGGGCACAGGGCCCGGCCCACGGCTATCCCAGGGATGCGGCATTCACCGAGATCACAAGGGAACAGAAGGGTCCCTTCTTTGGAGGGCAGAGAGGCTCCAAGCGGATTCCTGCAGGAACTGAACCCCTTGTGTGGGAAAGAATCGCCTCTGTTGTGAGGCAGCGTCGCTATTTGCAAAACGTTTTACAATCATTTTTATTAGGAGAGCCCCTGAGACCCGAGGATAATAGAAGGGTTGTCACCCACCTCCTGCCTTTCTGGGGAAACTGAGGCCCACACACTTGAAGGCAGGACCCCAGGCCACTTAATGAGGTAGATTTGACCTCTAGGGGCCTTGTGACTTCAGACCAACATTTCATTCCCCCAGGCGCCAGACACCCCCCCAGCCCCATCACTGAACTGAAACACAAATTAACACCCAAATGCCCCACAGCCCTTCTCACTCAGCATTTTCTTCAGAAAACTAATTTGAAATGCAGCCACCCTCTTACATGTCAAGTCTCCGGCTGGTTCTTTCTTTAGATCCTGGCTGCTTCTCCTTCCCTCACTGCACTGAGTTGTCTCTATCAATTCGGACTCCTTCCTTTGGGCTCCTGGGCCTCCCCCCGCCCCCGACTCTGCCCCTTCCCAGCTCTGCTTTCCACATACACTGTTCTGGTGGTAACGGTGACCTTCCTTTCCCAGACACACCTTTTGCTCACTCTGTTCTCTGAGAACCCCCCCCCCACACACACACACACATACACATGCCCCATGAACACCCAGAAGCTTCACTTACATCTCATTTCATTTCAAACGCCTGCTCTTCAGAGACCCTCTGCCTCTATAAGGCTTCCGCCGAGTGCCCCATGGCCTCACTCGTGTTTTGTTTTTGTTTTTGTTTTTGTGGTGAATATATATGTAGCAAAACATCTGCCATTTCAACATTCTTGACATGTACAATAGAGTGACATTAACTATGTTTATCATGTTATTCAACTATTACCATTATCTGTTTCCAAATTTTCCCATCATTCTAAATGGAAACTTGGTGTCCCCTAAGCAATGAGTTCCCTTTCTCCTCTCTGTCCTGCCTGCCCCTGTTGTTGTTAGGTGCCATCAAATTGGCTCCAACTCATAGTGACCCTACATACAACAGAACAAAGCACTGCCCGGTCCTGCACCAGCCTTGTAATCCTTGCTATTCCCGAGCCCATCGTTGCAGCCACTGTGTCAATCCATCTTATTGAGGGCCTTCCCCTTTTTCACTGACCCTCCACTTTACCAAACATGATATCCTTCTCCAGGGAATGATCCCTTCTGACAGTATGACCAAAATAGGTGAGACAAAGTCTGGCCATTCTCTCTTCCAAGGAGCATTCTGGCTGCACTTCTTCAGGACAGATTTGTTTGTTCTTCTGGCAGTCCCTGGTACTTTCAGTATTCTTTGCCAACACCACAACTCAAAGGCAACAACTCTTCTTTGGTCTTCCTTATTCACTGTCCAGCTCTCACATGCATATGAGGTGATGAGTTCTCCTCCTCTCCCTCCTGCCCACCCTGGTGAACACTAATAAACTTTGGTCTCTATACACTTGCTTGTGCTAGATGTTTTATATAGGTGGAATCATACAACATTTGTCTTTATGTGACTGATTTCTTTCATTCAGCACATTTTCAAAGTTCATCCATTTTGTGGCATGTATCAGGACCTCATTTCTCTTCATGTCTCTGGCCACTGGTTTCCCAGCCCCCTCAGGGATATTGCTTAGAGCTAGCAGTCTCAGCTACCTTTTGGTTTTATGTCCTTCCCTAGGTACTTAGGAGGAGCCCTGGTGGTACAGTGGTTAAGCTGCTAACCGAAAGGTTGGCAGTTCGAACCACCAGCCACTCCACAAGAGAAAGATCTGGCTGTTTTGGTAAATATTACAGCCTTGGAAACCCTATAGGGCAGTTCTACTATGTCCTGTACTGTGGCAATGAATACCCAAAAGGTTGGTGGTTTGAACCCACCTAGTAACTCTTTGGGAGAAAGACTTGGTAATTTGCTTCTGAAAAGATTACAGTCCAGAAAACCCTATGTGGGCAGTTACTTGGGTTGCTGTGACTCACTATGAATCAAAATTGACTCCATTGCACCCAGCATATAGGTTCTTAGGTAATATTTCCCCAGGGCTGTGTTTCTCCCATCAGGTTGGGAGCTCCCTCCAAAATACTCCCACCCCATCCTGATACCTGCAGCTCTGAGCAGACTGCCCCTTGGGTCCTATGGCCAGGTTTGGGACCCACACACAGTGCTATCTTCCCATGTGCACCTGTGACAAACACACAGACCCCTTTTCCCAGTGTTGCATCACAGGGAGCACAGATTTCTTTCTTTCTTTTGTAAATTTTGTTTTTTTTATCAAAGCTCATCATATAAAAGTAGAAAAGCATTGTTGTTATTTGCTGTTGAGTTAGACCCAACTCACAGTGACCCTTACTTGGGTTTCCGAGATGGTATCACTATGAAAGTAGATTGCCCAACTTTTCTTCTGAGGAGTGGCTAGTGGGTTTGAACTGACAGCCTTCTGGTTAGCAATCAAATGCCTTAGGCACAATGCTACCAGAGCTCCTAGAAAAGCATTAAGTAGCCAAAATCCCCCTCTCTGGAGGTGGCAGAGTGCCTAAGGCATTTGACTGCTAACCAGAATGCTGGCAGTTCAAATCCACCAGCCAATCCTTGGAAGGAAGATTGGGCAATCTACTTCCATAGTGATGTTGTTGTTGTTGTTATGTGCCGTCGAGTCAGCCCCGACTCATAGCGACCCCTCCTTGGGTTTCCGAGGCAGTATCACTACGGAAGTAGGATTGCCCAACCTTCCTTCCGAGGAGTGGCTGGTGGGTTTGAACCGCCAGCCTTCTGGTTAGCAGTCAAGTGCTTATCCATAGTGATACTGCCTCAGAAACCCAAGGAGGGGTAGCTATGAGTTGAGATCAACTTGATAGCAGTGAGTTTGGTTTTGGCTTGGTTATATATATGTATGTATTATGTATGAGATAATGTGAAGCCAATATTCCCAACTGTGTAGAGACAAACCTGCCTAGAGAAAAGAAAAGACTAGAGGGAAGTGTTAACAGTGCTTGCCTCCAAAAAACAAACAAACAAACTCACTGTGTGGAGTTGATCCCAACTCATAGCAACTCCTCCTTGAGTTTCTGAGGCAGTATCTCTACAGAAGTACATTGCCCAATCTGTCTTCTGAGGAATGGCTGGTGGGTTTGAACTGCCAGCCTTCTGGTTAGCAGTCAAATGCCTTAGGTACTGCACCACCAGAGCTCCCATACACACACACACACACACACACACATTATACACACAAGTTTGTATTTTTGGTTTTGGCTTCACATTATCTCAGGCATTTTTCCAGGTCGACAAAAGCTCCATACTCATTATTTTTAACATTTTTTTCATATGGATGTGCCATAACTTGCTTAATTTAACATCTCTTCCCTTATAATTCCCAAACCATAGGGTGATAACGTCATTAGGGGATGTTTTGGAATACTCTGTCCCCTCCCACCACCAACCCCCAGCCAATGGAAGACAAAAGACATGGCTAGCTGCTCTTCATGGGACTCTGATTAGGATCTTGAACTGGGTGGCAGTTGGAAATCAGTATCACACCCTCCCCATACCCTGTCTCTTCCTGCCTGACAAGATGGGAAAGCCATCAGTTGTGGTACGGAGCTGACAAACATCCCCACCCTGTTCCTAGGGAACCAGCTACTGTTGGCGCAGGGGGTTATCTCTGATGTTTTTGTCTGACAGGGCTGTCCACAGACTCAGGGGCACTGGTTGGGCCACAGGGGCCTTGTCCTGCAGAGATTAAAGGGGTTCATTGCCTGTACAGGAGGAGGTGGGCCACCAGATGCAGGACTCAAGAGGTGCAGCCAGATGATGTCTGCCTGATACTATGCTTGGATATTGAAGCTGATGAGGGAGCCAGGGCTCTGTCCCCACTGTTAGTTCTACTGATTATCTCCACCACCACCAGTTGCCATGGAGCCCACTCCATCTCATGTCAACCCTGTGTATGTCACAGTAGAACTGCTTTATAGGGTTATTAATGGCTGATTTTTTGGAAGTAGATTGCCAGGCCTTCCAACCTGAAGGTGGACTCAGACCTTCAACCTTTCTGTTAGCACCTGAGCATGTTACCCATTTGTAGTGCTACTGATACAGTTGCTCAGAAAGGTTTCTCAGGGGTCCATGTGGTCTAATTTAACCAGTGTTACTGAGGGTCCACTGTGTCTGCATAGACAACAGTGATGAGTCCAAAGCCATCAGAGGCCAAGGGAGATGGGACTTTCAGCTCCTTGACATGTGTTTCCAAATCCAGTTTGCTCAGTATACCAGGTGAACTAGTGTTCGCCCCAAAATTCGTGTCCAACATACAGACAAATACTGTATAATCCCACTTATGTGAAATATCTAGAATGGTCAAATGCATGAAGACAAAAGTTTAAGTATATGAGAAGTTACCAGGGGCTGGGGGAGGAGGAAGTGGGGAGTAATTTCATAATGGGTTCTGAGTTTTGGTTCAGAGTGGTGAAAAAATTTTGGAAATAGATGGTGGTGATGGTTGCACAACCTGTGAATGTAAATGTCATTGTAGTATACACTTAAAAATTATTAGATGGCAAATTTTATGTTATATATATATTCTACCACAATAAAATTAAAAATGTTTTTTAAAAAAATTCACATTCACCCAGACCTCAGAAGATGCCCTTGCTTGGAAATGAGGTCTTTGCAAATGTAATCAGTCAAGATGAAGTCATATTGGATTAGATGAAACCAGTTGCCATTAAGTTGATTCCAACTCATGAATACTCCATATGTGTCAGAGTAGAACTGTGCACCATAGAGTTTTCAGTGGCTAATTTTTCAAAAGTAGATTGCCAGGCTTTTCTTCCTAGTTGCCTCTGGGTGGACTAGAACTTTTGGTTAGCAGCCAAGCATGTTAACCATTTGTGCCACCCAGGAACTCTTACTGAGGTGGACCCTAAATCCAATATGATTAATGTCCTTGTGAAAAGAGGAGGAGAGACACAATGAGAAGGAGGCCATGTGATGATGAAGGAGATTGGAGTGATCCAAGCCAAGGAACAACAAGGATTGCTGGCAACCACTAGAAGCTAGAAGAAGCAAGGAAGGATTTTCCCTAGAACCTTTGGAGGGAGTGAGGCCCTGCTAACACCTTGATTGTAGAATTCTGGCCTCCAGATCTATGAGTGAATATATTTCGGTTGTTTAAGCTCCCCCGTTTGTGGTAATTTGTTACAGCAGCCCTAGGAAGCTAATATAAGCAATATCTACCTATTGCTGCTTTGTAGGGAAGGGGACAACTGATTCACCACTAGCACAGCGATGTTTACCCATGAAGAGCTCTGTCTTCCTCACAATCCATAGATACCTGTTTACTCAGTCCTGTCTGTACCCATGTGTCATATTTGTGATATCCTTGGACACACATCTAGAATGTCCTTCCTTTACATGGTACAGAGCAAAGGTAACTGACCCACAGGAGGATCCATACTGAGAGACTGAGCCTCACTGAGAGCTTGAACCAGCTGAGTGATGTGTGCCACTATCTTCCCTCCATAAGACCCTGAGATACAAAGTGAGCTACACAACCATCAACCTAGATGTCGTGCAGCTCATCAGCTGCTTGGGCTGTGCACTGAAGGAATAATTGGAATGTGGGCATCCCAGGCTGATGAAGAGAAGGAAGACAATGGGGCCTGGGGAGAAGTAGAAGTGTGGGGCAGCCGCTGAGGGCCTCCCGTGGCTGGAACCAGCCTGGAGCAAGCCCTATGCACAGAGAGCCTCAGATCTGTGGAGGCAGGAGCTCAGCCCTGTTGTGGAGCCTGTCAGGAGGGGATGAGGTGCCACAGAGCAGGTATAGTCTTGGGGGCAGCTGTTCTTGTCCCCCATTGGCAATGTCTTAGGGGGGGCAGCTCTTGGGTATCAATCCCAAAAACATGGAACCCTAGCTTGTCTATTTCCCATAAAGCTCAAAGCCTACTTGTTAGCACAGCATCAGCACCCACCTACTACTACCACCTCCTAAAGGTGCTTTCTAAATCCCTGTCAGAGGCAGTGTGTGCTCCTTTTGAGTTTTGGAGGCTGATATGTCTGGCTACAGCTAGGCCCAAGTACACTTCTTGTGAGGGCCTGCACAAACATGCTGGCTGCATAGTGTGACCTCAGACAGACCTGTAGATCTGATATTGGCTTTGGCACTTTGTCTATCTTTGAGCATGTTGTTTTATCTCTTTGGGCCTCAGTTTCCTCACCTGTCACATGGAAATATTAATCATGCGTACCTCATGAAGTTGTTGTAAGGGTTCAATAAGATAATGCAAGCAAAGTATATTGACACTGGATTTGTCACAGAGGATAGTCTCCAAAAAGAAGGCTCTGTGGCGGGCGTCTCTAGTCCTCAGGCTGCTCATTGACACCTCACATTCCCAGGGAGTATGTCTGATCTGAAAGTCCAGATGTACCTTATGCACACACAGAAGTCTCGGGGGTCCCTCTAGATCACGGGGCTTGACTGACAGGCCCAGGGGAGGAAAGTCAGGCTGAAAAGTCAGGATGGGTAGGCCTGGAGCCAGGACAGCTGTGCAGGGCAAGGCCTCCTTAGCTCTCCACTTCTCCCAGACACTTCCTGTTAGCTGGACACCCGGGGAGAAGCATGTTTCCTCTCTCCACTGGGAAAACACCAGCTATTTCCCCACCCTCAGGACCTCTGCTCATAACCACCAGTGGCTGTGAGCACCATGTAGAGTTGGCTGTGGCCGAGCTTGGGCTGGCTCCTGGGGCAGCATGATTCTGAGGGAGACAGCCTGGCTACCTCCTGGCAGGCCAACAGCTGGCAGCCACAGGAGTTCACAGCTACAGTGTTAATTTCTTGATGCCAGGCTCTACCCCTGAGCTGGCTTTGATTTATGAAGGACTTTGAAGTCCAAATTGAACATCACCTTTAGTTCTTGAAGCAAACAACTCCAGAGATCTCAAAGCACACTTGTTTACATAACCCCAGGGGTACTCGAAGGGTATCGTGGACCCCTGAGACTGATAACTCAATCTTGTCTTCACTTAGTGGTCAGCAGACATCCTTCTGTGATCCTTCTAAGCTGACATCATGTGTTGTTGTTAGCTGCCATCAAGTCGGCCTCCGACTGCTTATGGAGACCTCATGTGAAACAGAACAAAACACTGGCCATCCTGCACCATCCTGTGATTGGTTGTGGATCAGATCATTGTGCTCCATAGAGTTTTCATTGGCTGATTTTTGGAAGTAGATCACCAGCCCTCTCTTCCTAGTTCATCGTAGTCTGGAAACTCCACTGAAACCTGTTCAGCATCATAGCAATAAGGATACCTCCACTGACAGATAGTGGCTGCACTTGAGGTGGCAAAAACAAACAAACAAACACCAAACTCACTGCCATTGAGTCAAGTCTGACTCATAGCAACCCCCCCTTGGGTTTCCGAGGTAGTCTTTCTATGAAAGTAGATTGCTCAGTCTTCCTTCCCAGGAGTGGTTGGTGGGTTTGAATGGCCAGCCTTCTGGTTAGCAGTCAAATGCCTTAGGCACTACACCACCAGAGCTCCCACATGAGGTGGATTGGCCAGAAATAAAGCCAAGTTTCCCACATGGAAGGTGAGAATTCTACCACTGAATGACC
This sequence comes from Orycteropus afer afer, assembly GCF_000298275.1. Lineage (NCBI taxonomy): Eukaryota > Metazoa > Chordata > Mammalia > Tubulidentata > Orycteropodidae > Orycteropus > Orycteropus afer. The sequence goes on from NW_006921662.1 coordinate 8,572,730, forward strand.
AAAGCCTCACTGACATCATGTAAAGCATTCTAAATTATTAAGGGTATGTCTTCATTTTCAAAATTATCTAGGAAAGGTGTGGTGATGCTAAGAGTTCCCCATATCTATGTATCTCCTTGCTGGGGCCACATGCAGAAAGGGGTGCTGTCATTATGGGAATGAGGAGGCCTTTAGGATGAAAGCATTAGGGAGTCCCTTGCAGTCACTGTATGGTCTGTCCTCTTAGCTCACCTGGATGCCTTCTCCTAAGACCATGGCTGAGTGGAAGGAACAAAAGCTCTGGAGGCAGAAACCCAGATCTTTGGTTTGTCACCAGCTGTGTGATCTTGGACGACTAAGTTTACTTCTCAGTTACAGTTTTACCTGTGAAATAAAGAGCAAGATCCCACCCACCCTGCCTAGGTCACAGGATTATTGTAAAGATCAAATGTGATACATTGAAAATGTTTTGTTAGCTGAAAACACCATATGCACTTGATATACTGTGAATAATATTAAATCTTATTATTCATCCCATATGGGAGCTCCTGTAGTCTTTTGTGGCATCCTGAGTAAAACTGACCTGAAAAACACCAAAACCAAACCCATTGCTGTGGAGTCGTTTCCAACTCATAGTGACCCTATAGGACAGAGTAGAACTGCCCCATAGGGTTTCCAAGGCTATGAATCTTTACGGAAGCAGCCTGCCATATCTTTGTCCTGCAGAGTGGCTGATAAGCTCAAACTACCAACATTTTGATTAGCATCTGAGTGCTTAACCACTGTACCACCAGGACTTCCAACAAAATAAAAATTAGAACAGTTGGAAGGAAGTAGTTTCCCTCCCTCCCTCCCTCCCTTGTAGGAGCCTGTGGCCCACATACACTTTGTACCCAGGGCTGCTCCTCCTTCCCCTACCAGGAAGGCTCAGCAAACCCCAAAGTCAGGCAACAGCTAGAGCCAGACCCTTCTTCCGACCACGGAGGGAATGCCCAGCAAGGTGGCCCTGAATTCAGCCCCTCTCTGGGAGGAGCTCTGGTGGAGTAGTGCCAAAGGTATTTGACTGCTAAACAAAAGGCTGGCTGTTCAAACCTACCAGCCACTCTTTGGAAAGAAGATTGGGCAATCTACTTCCATAGTGATACCACCTTGGAAACCCAAGGAGGGGTCACTATGAGTTGGATCTGACTCGATGGCAGTGAGTTTGGGTCTTCTGCCTGGGTGGTGCAAGCAGTTAACATGCTCAGCTACTAATGAAAAAATTAGAGTGTGGAGTCCACCCAGAGGCAACTTGAAAGAGAGGCCTGGAGATCTATTTCCAAAAAATCAGCTGTTGAAAATCCTGTGGTCCACCTCTCACCTCTGCAAGCCGAGCCTGCATTTTGCAAGGGCCCTTCCAACTAGCTAACTAGGCATGCTCTCGGGATATCTGTCTTGAGAGAGGAACAGAGATAGGTCTTCAGGGCTATGTATGGTGGAAACACCAGAGAGACCATGGGGACATTTGCCTGGTGTTCCTGGGGCAGGACATATAGCTGTTTCACCCTGTTTACAGCCTGGCCTGTGCTGGAGGGCCCCTAAGGTGACTGAGGCATGTTACTAGAGAGTGGGTGAAGCCAGTGTACCAGCCCCACCCCTTTCCCCCTTCCAAGTCAGAAAAGGCACCTGGCATAGAGCTTCCCTCAGCTCAGGATCCGTCTCTCTGAACAGAGGCCTGCCCCAGAAGTCCAGGTGTAGGAGGAAGGCTGCGTCTGCGGATTCTCCATCCCTAGAACCTGGGGCCCAACAACATGGCCTATTTTCTGCCATTAGCCCTGCAGCTGCCTCTGCTCTGGCTCTGACCCTGGCTGCCGGTTGCCAAGGCAACAAAGCTCATGCATTTCCTGAGCTTCATAGAATCTCGGCCACCCATTTCCGCTCTGTCCAGCTCCACCCCCACCAGGGTGGAGGTGCCCTGTGGTTGCATCTGTCCCTGCCGAGGGCTCTGTCAGCCTGACTGGGTCTGGCGGTTTGGCTACTGGAGGCTATTGATTTTGAAAGAGCAAAGTGGGCAGGACCTGCTGTGAGCTATGAGGACACACGTAATGGGTTCCTGGGTCTCTAGGCTAGTCATTGGGACTAAGGGACAGGCCCTGTTGTTGTTGTTGTTATGTGCCGTCGAGTCGGCCCCGACTCATAGCGACCCCTCCTTGGGTTTCTGAGGCAGTATCACTACGGAAGTAGGATTGCCCAACCTTCCTTTCGAGGAGTGGCTGGTGGGTTTGAACTGCCAGCCTTCTGGTTAGCAGTCAAGTGCTTTAGCCACTATGCTACGAGAGCTCCCTAGGGACAGGCCCTATGCCTAAGTAATTCAGTCTGACCTTGACCAGCAGAAATGAACACTATGTTGCAGCTTTAAACAGTGTTTGAATATTTGCTTCAAGAGGAAGTCTCTTTCTTGGGATAAGCAATGCACTACTGAAGAAGAAGAACAAAGTAGGAGGTCTCACACTCCCCAATCTCAAAACCTACTATACAGCCACAGTAGTCAAAAGAGCCTAATGTTCGAACAGTGACAGATACATAGACCAGTGGGATAGAATTGAGAACCCAGAAACAGATCCACCCACCTATAGTCAGCTGAACTTTGATAAAGGGCCAAAATCCATTAAATAAGGAAGAGATAGTCTCTTTGACAAATGGTTCTGGCAGAATCAGTTATCATTTGCAGAAAAATGAAACAAGGTCCATACCTCACACCATATACAAAAAGTAACTCCAGATGGATCAAAGACTTAAATGTACAACCTAAAACTTAAAGTTCATCACAGAAAAAATAAGGGCAAACTTAGGGACCCTAATATATGGCATTAATAGACTACCAAACATAGGTAAAAATGCACCAACAGCAGAAGATAAACTAGATGACTGGGACCTTCTAAAAATTAAATACTTATCTCTATCAAAAGACTTCTCCAAAAGAGTAAAAAGAGAACCTACAGATTGGGAAAAAAAATATCCAGCAACAATATATCTGACAAGGACTTAACTCTAAGATTTATAGAAAACTCCAACATCTCAACAACAAGAAGACAAATAATCCAGTTAAAAAATAGGCAGAAGATATGAACAGACACTTCACCAAAGAAGATTTTCAGGCAGCTTACAAACACATGAAGAAATGTTCACCATCTTTAGCCATTGTTGTTGTTGTTAGGTGCCGTGGAATCATTTTCCAACTCACAGTGACCCCTCCATGGGTTTCTGAGGTGGTATCTCTACGGAAGTAGATTGCCCAACCTTCCTTCCGAGTGGTGGGTTTGAACTGCGAGCCTTCTGGTTAGAAGTCAAGTGCCTTAGGCACTACGATGCAAATCAAAATAACAGTGAGATACCATCTCACCCTAGCAAGAACAGCAAAGCACAGTGAGTTTAAAAAAAAAAAAAAAATCCTGGCAAGGATGTGGAGAGATTGGGACTCTCATATACTGCTGGTGGGACTGTAAACTGATGCAGTCACTATGGAAAACAGTATGGCAATTCCTTATAAAGTTGGAAATAGAAATACCATTTAATCCAGCAATCCTGATACTAGGTATATATACTAAAGAAGTGAGTGCCAGGACACGAATAGATACATGCACACCCATGTCCATCGCAGCACTATTCACAATAGTAAAGAGATGGAAACAATCTAAGTGCCCATCAACGTCGTAATGGATAACCAAACTATGGTATATACACACAATGGAATACTATGCAAAACTAAAGTGTAAGGTAGAATCTGGGAAATATTGTGTAATGTGGATGAACTTGGGGGACATTATGCTGAATGAAATAAGTCAATCACAGAAAGACAACTATTGTATTAGTCTGCTATTGTGAAAAATCAAGGAAAGGTTTATATATGAAAGGGAACTTTCTTTGTTGGTTACCAGGGATTGGAAAGGGGTGGGGAACATTACTAGATAGGTAGAGACAAGTATTGATTTGGGTGAAGGGAAAGGCAATATACCAAAAGTGAGTGACCAACACAGTAAAAAAAAAAAAAAAAAAGGAGGGTTCTTCCATGGAACCTCCCCGGTGATGACACCACCTTACATTTATAGCTTTAATAAGTGGACTGGTAGGCTCACAGGACCTGTCTTGGGAATTAAAATGTGATGAAGTGGGAATCAAGCTGACCTCCCTGCACCTCAGTTTTGTCAGTAAAGTGGAGGTAGGCCTGCTTTATGACAGTTGCTAGAAGAAATAAATGGCATAATCAATGTGATAACCTATACAGGGTTCCTAGCACAGTGCCTGACACATAATAAAAGAAAAAAACAGTTGCCGTCAGTTGATTCCAACTCACGGTGACTCCATGTGTGTCAGTAGAACTGTACTCCTTAAGGTTGTCAATGGCTAAGTTTTTTTGGAAGTAGATTGCCAGGCTTTTCTTCCAAGGCATTTCTGGGTAGACTTGAACCTCCAATCTTTTGGCTAGCAGCAGAGCACATTAACCATCTGTGCTACCTAGGGACTCATGGCACCTAGTCCAAACCAAACTCACTGCCGTGGAGTCAGATCCAACTCATAGCAACCCCTCCTTGGGTTTCCGAGGCAGTATCACTATGGAAGTAGATCGCCCAACCTTCCTTCCCAGGAGTGGCTGATGGGTTTGAACCACCAGCCTTCTGGTTAGCAGTCAAATGCCTTAGGCACTATACCAGAGCTCCTATGACACAGTAGATTCCTGATAAATAAATGCTAGCTCCCTTTCCTACATTGTCATGGCTTAATATGCCTGCAGACCAAGTATCAATCATCTGTTGAGCACCTGCCATGTTCCAGGCACTGCGTTAGGCAAACGGCAACACAGTCCCTGCTGTCAGGGAGTCTGTAGCATTGCTGGGAGCCAGACCCCGGCATGACACACTCACAGACAAAAAGGACCCCAGAGTGAGTGCTCTGGACCTGTCCTTAGGTTTCTGGCTATGGGAACCCAGAAATGTAAGGGCCAAACTGCAGGGACCCCACAATTATACATGGTCTGGAACTGGGAACCTGCCTGGGGTTTCTGTTTTACCTAGAAGAGCTTATTATAACTTTTTTTTTTCTCTTTTGCGGCCAATTTCTCTTTCTAACTTGGTTTTGTTTATCCCACTATTCAAGTGAGACTACATAGGCATTTATCTTCAGTAAATGATCATCAGTGTACAAAGTTCTAGCTGCAAGAATGTTCTCTGCAGGATTGTTTATCATAGTGGAAGGTTACAAACAATTTAAATGGATAACAATACTGGATGTGTTAATGATATACTGGTATAGCCATTTGGTGGAAAGGGAAAAATCTGCTGTGCCTGATGCCCCCATAGGGAATTTATTGTTAACAGTTCATTCATTCATTCAATCATTCATCCAACCATCTGTTTAATTAACATTCTTTGATCACCTTCCAGGCAAAAGGCCTTGTGCAAGAGAGTTTTATTCAAACTCTTCATGGATGAGAGGGTGATCAGAGATTAAGGAGGGAAAGTCTGTGATTCATGATCGGATGAGGAAGAAACTGGGTAAGCAGGGATATTTGGACAGCTCAGGGCTGAGGCATGTGACATGCCATGTGACAGGGCTCCATGGTAGCCAGAGAAGGCCTAGCCTGCAGGACTTTGGGCCCTAAGCTGACTTCTGTAGCTCCCTGAAAGCAGTGCTATGTGGTAGGGCAAGCCCAGGACTTACATTCAAGAGATGGTTCTAATTTTTCTCAGACTCTGTTGCTATCAGTGAAACAGAAACTATAATATCTGCCCAACCTACTATAAAAAAGTCTTTGTTTCCAGAACGATGAAATGCTCATTGCTTAAGTAGATGCTCTGAGGTAGCCATCTTCTCCCATGCTATTTGGCTCTTGTTTCTCCCTAATCCACCCCTCCCCTCCCCACCATACTTCCATAGAAGCTTGAGCCAGGCATGATTATCCCAGCAGCCCAGTCTGCCCAAGGCCAGCTCCATCTGAAAATGCTATCTTCACTAGGGAGGCTCCATGGAAGAGTCCTCCCCTGAAAGCAAATAATCAAACTTTGTAGGCCTGTCATAGTATTTATTTGTGTCCGGTCAAACTTAGATTGAGTTCTATGGGCACGGGTACCTGTCTCATCTGTCATCTAGGACAGATACCCTGAATGATTCAGAGGACATACAGATAGCAGGACACAAGCCAAGGCAAACCACAGGGAGCTGACCCTGATTTTTCAGAATGTGACTGCTAACCTCAGACAACTTTTCATCTCCTGATGAGTGTGTGTGTGTCTGCACATGTGTGCATGCACACATAATGTGCACCTATGATATACGCTCATGGAGAACGGAGGAAGGAAAGAAAGAAGAAAGGGAGGTAGGGAGGGAGGAAAGAAGGGAGAAAAACAAAAGCAAATGTCTGAAGAGGGGCCATATAACACCAGGGAAAATCACCTGCAGCTCCTGCCTTGCCCCTCCTCCTCTGGACCAACTCTCCCTGACAGTCACTGACAATGAGCATTTGGTCCTTCCCCTACCTGAAGTGGGGGAACTCTGGTGGCGTAATGCCTAAGGCATTTGACTGCTAACCAGAAGGCTGGAGGTTCAAACCTACCAGCCATTCCTCTGAAAGAAGATTGGGCAATCTACTTCCATAGAGATACCACCTCAGAAACCCAAGGAGGGGTCGCTATGAGTCGAAGCTACTTGACGGCAGTGAGTTTGTTTTTTTTTGTCCTACCTGAAGTGGGAAGGACCCCACCTTATCTCTGTCAGCTCCTTCTCCCCAGCCCACCTTACTGTCACAACCTCTATAATGACAGTTGGATGTCATGGAGTTGATTCCAACTCATAGCAACCCCATGTGACAGAGTAGAACTGCCCAATAGGGTTTTCTAGGCTATAATTTTTACAGGAACAGATCTTTCTCCCACAGAGCCACAGGGTGAGTTTGAACTACCAACTTTTGGGTTAGCAGTAAACTGCTTAACCATTGCACCACTAGGGCTCCTTCATAATGACAGGTTGTTGTTGTTGTTGTTATGTGCTGTCGAGTCGGCCCCGACTCATAGGGACCCCTCTTTGGGTTTCCGAGGTGGTATCACTACAGAAGTAGGATTGCCCAACCTTTCTTCGAGGAGTGGCTGGTGGGTTTGAACCACCAGCCTTCTGGTTAGCAGTCAAGTGCCTTAGGCACTACGCTACCAGAACTCCTTCATAATGACAGGAGGAGGCCTAAATTATTTTCTGCTCCAGGCCAGGCAGCTGTTCCTCCTTCCCCTGCAGTTGGCTCCAGGTATGGTTGCCCTGGGCATAGCCATAAGAAAGTCCAGACCAGCTCAGCCATGGGTTTGCAAGCCAATGGCATTGGCAGCTTATGTGGCTTTGCATGGCCTCCAGTGTCTCTTGAAAACCAACATTTCCCAGGAAGCAATTGGTGCGTGGCTATATCAGAGTCACTGCCCACCTCGCCTAGGGGGGTGAGGTGAAAACTTGTCCACAGACCTTCAACTACCTCTATCCAGCCCTGGGGCCCACCTCATCTCTAAATAGCCCAATCCGGTTCAGCCCAGCCCACAGTAGGCAGTTCTGTCCAAGAAATTCTAAGAGAGGCCATCACAGTACAGTGGTTCAAGGAGTGAACACTGGAGCCAAATTCTCTAAGTTCAAATTCTGGTGTCTCCACTTACTAGCTGTGCAGCCTTAAACAGTTTATCTAACCTCTCTGAGCCTTTATTTATTCATCAGTAAAATGAAGATAATACTGTACCTGCCTCCTTGTGATGATTAAATGAGCTAATATAAGAAAGCATGTAGAAGAATTCCTCTTGTGCCAAAATGTCCCCAGTTGGTTGATAAGACAATGCAGGAATTGAACACCAATAAGAATAACAAAGTGGAGTTTAATGAATGCACGGTCATGGTAGCAGCTCTGACCATTGCTTGTAATGGTTACCTTGTAGAGCAATTGAAGAAAAAAAAAAGACAAATAAAGATAAGTAGGAAGCTAATGTAAAGACAGATATATCCAAGATGATTTAATTAGCATTCATCTATGTATAATCTTCAAAGGAGCCCTGGTGATGCAGTGGTTAAGTGCTCAGCTGCTAACCAAAATTTCAACCATTTAAACCCACCAACCACTCCATAGGAGAAAGATGTGGCAGTCTGCTTATGTAAAGATTATAGACTTAGAAACCCTATGGGGCAGTTCTACTCTGTCCTGTAGGGTCACTATGAGTTGGAGTTGACTCAGCTCTTCAGATCTATAGACACACTAATGGCATGTAATGATACAATATACATATAATCAATTGCTAATGTTATTAAATGGTGTATACCTTAATATACTGACTTCACAAAACTATCTCAAATCTTATATACCTTACTTGAAATTTTCCTTTATTATTACAGATGTTATGTACATTTTAAAAAGTATGTAGAATAATTTCATTGGAAATATCATGGCTTGTGTCAGGCGCACCTTAGTCCTCAAGTAGATATCCTTGCTTCTCAGCACTTGAAACAGTTCCTTCGCGGTTTACTTTCCCAGTGCTACACGTTGTCTAATGTCTTGACTGCTGCTTCCATTGGCATCGATTGTAGAACCAAGCAACGTGAATTCTTTGACAACCTCAATCTTCTCTCCATTTATTGTGATGCTGCTCGTTGGTCCAGTTGTGAGGATTTTTATATTGAGATGTAATCCATACTGCAAACTGTATTCTTCAACCTTCATCAGTAAGTGCCTCAAGTCATCCTCACTTTCAGCAAGCAAAGTTGTATCGTCTGCATGTCTCAGGTTGTTAATGATTCTTCCTCCAATCCTGATGCCACGTTTTTCTTCATATAGTCCAGCTTCTCAGATTATTTGCTCAGCATATAGATTGAATAAGTATGGGGAAAGAATACAACCCTGACGCACTCCCTTCTTGATTTTAAACCATGTAGTGTTCCCTTGTTCCGTTCGAATGACAGCCTCCTGATCAAGGTACAGGTTCCTCATGAGTACAATCAAGTGCTTGGGAATTCCCATTCTTCTTAATGTTATCTATAATTTGTCATGACCCACACAATCAAATGCCTTTGCATAGTCAGTAAAACACAAGTAGACATCCTTCTGGTATTCTTTGCCTTGAGCCAAGATCCATCTGACAACAGCTATGATATCTCTTGTTCCACGTCCTCTTCTGAATGCAGCTTGCACCTCTGGAAGTTCTCTGTCAATATACTGCTGCAACCATTTTTGAATTATCTTCAGTAAGATCTTACTTGCATGTGATATTAATGATATTGTTCTATAATTTTCACAATCTGTGGGATCACCTTTCTTTGGAATGGGTACAAATATGGATCTCTTCCAGTCAGTTGGCCAGGTAGCTGTCTTCCAAATCTCTTGGCATAACCAAGTGAGTGCCTCCAATGGGGCATCTGTTTGTTGAAATATCTCAATCGGTATTCCGTCAGTTCCCGGAGCCTTGTTCTTCACCAATTCCTTCATTGCACTGGTACCACAGTAGAGTATGTCCTAACTCAATATGAGCGATCTCCTTAAAGAGAAGAGACACAGACACGGATACGGAGGGAAGACAAACCATGTGAAGATAGAGGCAGAGAATGGTGTGATGCATCTACAGGACAAGGAATGCGAAGATCACCAGCTGGCATCAGAAGTGAGGAGAGACATGGAGTGGATTGTCCCTGAGGGTCCTCAGAAGGAGTCAACACAGCCAACACCCTGATTTTGGGCTTCTAGCTTCCAGCCTTGTGAAAGAATAGATTTCTGTTCTTATAAGTTACCCTATTCATGGTACTTAGGGTAATTTCAGCCCTAGGAGACTGATACAATCGGGTTGGGCCACATGTCATTGTTAGGTGCCATAGACTTGTTACTGACTCCCAGTGACCCCATGTGACCAAGTAGAGCTGCACCATAGAGTTTTCTTGACTAAAATCTTGACAGAGGCAGCTTGCCAGGTCTTTCTCCCACAGACCTGCTGGGTAAGTTTGAACTGCCAACCTTTAGGCTAACAGCCAAGTGCTTAACCATTGTGCCATCTGTGCTTATTAGTAACCCCCCAGGCCGAGAAGCAGCATGTGCCCAGCATTGTTGGTCAGGGAGTGCTCAGCTGCTCTTAACATCATATCAGTTCCATCTGAGTTCCTGTTAGCCAACAAAGGAACCCAGGCCTGCTTATCTTCACAGCAAAAGAATTTGTCAGAGATAATACTGGTAATTTACTGAATTGGTGGGAAGGCTGGACAACCAGGCTCAGAAAACCTGCAGGTTCAAAAGGAAGCTGGTAGCTAGATGCAGCCTTTAAAGTCCTGCCACAAGAAGCCTGCCCAGATCACTTCTGCTGCCACTACTGGAAACTAAAAAGAGCCACCAAGCACCTGCCACCACCACCATCACCAGTAGTGTGAGTTCTGCTACTTGCTGCCATTCTTTGTCATCTGCACAGATTCAGTGTCTAGGCAGAAGGAAGCAGAACTGACAGGGTTGTGCCAGCACCCACATTGCATTGGCCTTTGCTCTTTAATGGGCACGTGGCTGGGGGCATAGGCGACAGGGAGCACTGGAGGCCGCGCCACTCTCTGGGACCCCTGTTGTTGTTGTTGTTGTTGTTATGTGCCGTCGAGTCAATCCCAACTCATAGCGACCCCTCCTTGGGTTTCCGAGGCAGTATTAACTACGGAAGTAGGATTGCCCAACCTTCCTTCCGAGGAGTGGCTGGTGGGTTTGAACCACCAGACGTCTGGTTAGCAGGCAAGTGTCTTAGCCACTATGCTACCAGAACTCCCCTGGGACCCCTAGGCAAGGGGAAAGAAAAGCTAAAGTGTGCCTGGGCCTTTGTCTGATTCCTGCCTGGAAAAACCACAGACTTCACAGTTGCTCCATGAGAGCTCATCTTCCAGCTCAGTGGTGCTTTCTCTTTTGAGATCCTCCTGATGCTGTTTGGAGTGGTTTGAAGTGACTTCACTTTTCTCTGTTCTTTCTAAATGCTGGGCCTCCAAATGCTTGCCTTTTTCATGGTGATGAGTTTGGGACGTTGTTGGGGGAAAGAACCAGAGACAGAGACCTAGAGAGAGACAGATGTGTCGTCTTAGGTCACTGGTGGACTCCCAGACCATCTCAATCTGGTCCTTGCTATCTTCTATCCTTGCTGCCCATCTCTCTCTTAGATTCTTTATGTCTTAGCCTGTTTACCTATTAACTGCTGAATGTAGTATCTAGTCCTATGCATGAGGGAATCTAGAGACAATTCAATTCAATTCACCCTTTGAAAACACCAAACTCCATGGAAGTTGGCAAGATCTTCCTATTGAATTGTGTTGGAGGGAGAGACATCTAGAAGGAGGATGAAATTGTCTCCCTTAGGCTGCCCCAGTCTGATAGAGATAACACCATCTCTCTCTCCTCTTCTGAAAAAACGGCAAGGAGGCCACATGTTCTGACCTCCTCTAATCCCACAAGAGGAAGACAGAATCACCATCAATAGCCCAAGGCCTATTCCTG
>NW_006921662.1:8584612-8597835 GCF_000298275.1 Orycteropus afer afer
CACGCCCAACAGAAATAACCCAGGTAGATAACATTTACAATCAGGAGCTCCTTAGTTGCTCATTCCACCACTGAGTTTACAATGACTTATGGGTAGAAAAGCCATACTAAGTAATTTACTACACTGCATCTTCTGATAGAGATCTCTTAGTTTGGAAGGAGAGTCTAAACCCAAGCATGCACAAATAAAAGCATGGACATGAACAGAACAACCAGAATGGAAATGATGATAATGTTGACACATTGTAAAAAAATGTAACCAATGTCACTAAATACTTTATACAGAAATTGTTATATGGGAATCTGATTTGCTGTGTAAATTTACACCAAAAACACAATAAAATGTAATAATAATAATAAAATGAACATGAATATTGAAGGATCATGAAGTGAAGACAAATCAAAACTCAGTCAATTAGGCAATATTTCCTTATTGTTTCTTGAGTTTATTAAGGAGGAAGGAAAGAACCAATTGTGAAGAGAGAGAAAACCTAAAATAGGGCATATATTTGTATCTTGGTCTTTGATCTCCAGGCATGGGGCATTTCTTTTCTAACTTGATATATTCTTTACTTGCTCATTGATTCATTCTTACTGCAAAAAGGGTGTGGAGTGGCAGGGTCCAACCTCCTCTAACATCACAAAGTGGGGAAGGAGGATCAAGAACATTAATAGCCCAAAGCTGTTTCCTAAGAGGCAGAGCCCAGGCATGCTGCCAGGCTCCAACCTTCTTCCCAATTCTGACATCAACCACCCCTCCCATGGCACTCTCTACTTCTCTGCTGGGTTCTATAATTCATTGCAATGGCCACACAGAACTCATAGACAATATCCACAATTATGGGGTTTATTATGGAAGTAACAGGTTACAGTTCGGATTCAGGAATGCTTAGGATGCAATTCTTGGATCAAGACAGCTTCCTCTTGGCCATGCCCACCGGCACACCTCCCTTTGGCCCTCAGCTTCTTGGCTTGGCCTCTGCTCAGCAAGTGTTACAAAGTGCTTTTAGCTCTGCTGATAGGTACACCCCACTCCGCCAGCAAGCCTCCTGCCCAAAGGCACTTAGCTTTCTTGCTCCATGGACCAGTTCTGCTGCCTCTGAGGCTGCCATCTCTCTACCATTTCTCTCTTCTTTCTCAGCACAGGGATCTTGGGTCCAAGGTCACACTCACTTCCTGGTCCTTCTCTCTTGATGGCAATGAGATCCCCCTTTCCGCCCCTGGGATGGCTCATTTTAAGCCTAGCAAGATGGCACAACTGACCAATCCCTACATTCCCTACATTAGGGTTCCATATACCCTATTTGCATGGTCCCAAGCCATGGTGTTCTCAGTAGCCTCATATGCATGTGAAAACTGGATAATGACTAAGGAAGACTGAAGAAGACTTGATGCTTTTGAGATGTGGTGTTGGCAAAGAATACTGAAAGTCCCATGGACTGCCAGAAGAACGAACAAATCTGTCCTGGAAGAAGTGCAGCCGGAATGTTCCTTGGAAGCGAGACTGGCCCACTTAGTCTCACTACTTTGGTCATGTTGTCAGAAGGGACCATTCCCTAGAGAAGGATATCATGCTTGATAAAGTGGAGGGTCAGTGAAAAAGGGGAAAGCCCTCAACAAAATGGATTGACACAGTGGCTGCAACAATGGGCTCAGGTATAGCAAGGATTGTGAGGCTGGTGCAGGACCAGGCAGTGTTTTGTTCTGTTGTACATAGGGTGACTGTGAGTTGGCATCTAACAACAACAACAACACCCCCACAAGGGCTCCATGTACTTTATTTACATTATTGACAAGCTATCCCAATCCCCTTGGTGGGCCATAAACACCTAACATTTGCATAATCCCACCCAGTCATCAGGTGGGAATCAAAAAGACCTGGTGAGAAGAGCTTATTAAGTAATTCACTGAACTGCACTTGCATGCTTTGTTATTTATTTACTTTTCTTATTTATTTATTTATTTATTGTGATTTGGGTGAAGATTTACAAAGCAAATTCACTTATTTATTTATTTTTTTAATTAAACTTTTTATTTTGAGATTATTGCAGAATTACATGCAGTTGTAAGAAGCATTCCGGAGAGTATATTCCCTTTACCCAGTTTCCCCAGTGGTAATGTCTTTTTTGGCAACTTTTAAATAGGACCTTATTTTTTTATTATTATTTTTTTTTCTGAACATTTTTTTTTTGTGGTTTGGCTGAAAGTTTACAGAGCAAATTAGTTTCCATCCAACAATTTATACACATCTTGATTCTGACATTAGTTGCAATCCCCTCAATGTAAAAGCACTCTTTCCCACTTCTTCTCTGGGTTCCTCATTTCCATCCACTCATCTTTCTTCATTTTGGGCAAATGCTGCCCTTTTAGTCTCATATGGTTGATTGTTCTGAGGAGCATGTTCTTTATGGGTGTTATTGCCAATGGTAACATCTTGTGAAATTATAGAACAATATCACAACCAAGATATTGGCATTGATACTGTCAACAGACAGAACGTTTCCACCGTCACAAGGATCCTGCTTATTGCCCCCCTTGGTGGGCCACAAACACCTACTTCTTTCTTGCCTCTTCCGCTTCCTTTGTTGTTGTGGCTAGGTGCCACTGAGTCAGTTCCAACTCATAGGGACTCTATGTACTACAGAATGAAACACTGCCCAGTCCTGTGCCAGCCTCACAATCCTAGCTATACCTGAGCCCATCATTGCAGCCACTGTGTCAGTCCATCTTGTTGCTTTCATCAAGATCAAATTCTAGCAGAAGAAAGATATGCAAACAAATAGATCAAATACCACAATCCAAGTATTATAGTAGGTGACTATACTAGGTACTCCGGAGACCTGAAAGGAGAGGGTAGTACCACCCTATCTCCAATGCAGTGGGGCAGGAATGGCTTCTTAGAGGCAATTGGTGATGTTTGAGCAAAACTTTGAAAGATAAACAAATTTCTGGATGGGCATGATGGGAAAGAGCATTCCAACAGAGAAAGCAGCAGGTACAAAGGCTTACAGGCATCAAACAGTATGAGAGTTCAGAGAACTCACTGCAGGTTGTTTGCTCTGGTTGAGCCTCAGCATGGGAAGGGAATGGTGTGATGAAGCTGGAGAAATTGGCAGAGGTAGGTGAGGGGATGGGGACTGGATCACAGAGGACATTGTTTCCATCCTAGCCTTGAAGGAGTTTTAGCATGAAATTATATCGTTGAATTTGTATTTCTGATCCATCAGCCTAGAAGGGACAACAAAGAAAGTGCAGAGACTAGTGAGCAGAGTTTTTCTCATAATGATCCAAGTGAGAATTGAACAGAGACAGTGGTGGTAGATATGGATTGAAGGGATAAATTAGAGAAACACTTAAGAGAATAGACTCATAGAATGGATGGGTAAGAGAGAAAGGAGGAGTTTGGCCCCTTCGCTCAGTACCTCCAACTGAGAAAAGGAGTAACATTTTGAAAGGGAAAGAAATATTGGGTGGCTGTGGAACAGCTGGTTCCTGATGGTGCAAATGGTTTGTGCTCAACTATAAACCTAAAGGTCAGTGGTTTGACCCCTCCCAGAAGAATGGCCTGGTGATCTGTTTCTGTAAAGATTATAGCCAGGAAGACTCTATGGAGCAGAGTTGGAACTGAGGTTGCTATGAGTTGGAACTGACTCAACAGCAGTGGGTTTTGATGGGAGGGCAGAGGTTTGTGGAGCAGTCCAGTGAAGATGTCAGATGGACAAGAGTCTCAGCAGAAAAGGTAAAGCCAGAGACATCACATACAATTGGTAGTTTAAAATATGGAGGTCACAGGGAAGGTTCAAAGAATTAAAGAAGAAGGCAACTGAGCCGCTATATTTAAGTAGTGAACAGTGGAAGAGGAGTCTTTGAAAGGATATCATGAGGGACTCCAAGAAGGGAGGGAGAAAGGCAGCCATGATTTGCATCAGCCCAGAAACCACTTTACATGTTTACAAGAGAGGAAATGACATGCTGCACTCTAGCTATATGGATGATAGAAGAGCTGAGGAGCCCAGCAGGAGAGGAAGATGCTACCACCCCTAGGCAGAGGTTACTGGAACCCAGAAGCATATGGAAGTGGAACCACAATAGGTCAGTGTGACACGGGCTGGAGCCACTGAGGCAACTCATGCTGCCAGAGACACCTCCTGAAAGCAGGCAGGGAGGGAGAGAAATCCCTAGCTTCTATTTTCCACCCTCCATGTTGACCAGTGCCTCCTTTGGCAGAACCCAGCTAGAAGCCAGAGCTGACTCAGTCCCTGGGACAGGCAGCCTATGGAAATCAGCCTGATTCTTTCACACAGGGAAAAGCTAGGGAATGGTGAATTGATGTGAAGGCAAGGCCTAGCGCAGGCCCAGGGGCCAAGGAGCAGGGAAATTCAAGAAGGAGGGAGGATTCTACAGTGTCTAGTGAGATCAGCAGACCTAAGGAGAAGTGCCCCAGGATTAGGAGAGCACTGGTGATCTTAAGGAAAAGTGTCGAGGTCCCAGACTTTTTTTTTTTTTTTTTTTAAATTTTATTGTGATTTGGGTGAAAGTTTACAGAGCAAATTCACTTTTCCATATAGCAGCTCACATACACTCTGTCTCATGACACTGACTATAATCTCCCACACTGCAACAGATCTCTTCCCACTTCCTCCCCATAGACACTTCTTCCCTGTGTCCTTCCCTCCCATGCACTCCCACCCTCAGAGCTGTCTCTCTGTGCATACACAGCTCTTCTATTCTCCCATGATTGATTTCTCGAAGGAGTATATCTAGGTAATGTAAATGTTCAGCTCATAGGCCTGTTTTTTGTTTGGCTGGAAGCCACAGGAATGGGTTCAATTCCAGACCTGAAGGGCAGCTAGGGGCCATAGCCTCAGGGGTTCCACTAGGCTCTATCAGACCAGCAAACCTGGTCCCCCCTCTTTTTTATTTTATGACTTTGAGTTTTGTTCCATATTGTACTCCCACTCTGTCCAGGATCTCCTACATAGATCCCCCTCTAAGTGGTTGACAGTGGTAGCTGGGCACCATCTAGTTCTTCTGGTCTCATAGTCATATAGGCTGAGGATTATATGGTGTACCAGTCACTTGGACTAATTGTTTCCGTGGGTCTTTGGTTTTTTTTCCTTCTTCTTTGTTCTGCATGAGGAGAGACCCATCGTTGCATCTACATGGCTGCTTGCAAGCTTTTAAGATCGCAGTTGCTACTCGCCAAAGTAGGATGTGGAACAATGTTTTTGTATAGTATGTTATGCCAAGAGCTTGATGTCCCCTGCAACCATAGTCCCGAGCCCGCAGGTCCAACTACTTGCTTCCTCTGGGTATCTGGCTGTGGCCAAGAAGTGACTACAACCTTGTCTGTTGTCAGCTCTACTATATACCTAGACATTCTTATACATACAAATACACATGTGAGAACATTGTCTGACAACCCTATACATGGTCATGGGCACACTGCCCCCTGCATAGACATACCTAATTATTCAGCCTGTCCACCCATGTATCCACCCATATATCAATGTTTGTCATCACTGACAACATAGTGCTGTATGTACAAAAGGGTTCATCTTTGTTGTCTGTATCAAGATCCCAGTCTTGACCAGTTGACCAGTCCTAGACTGACCAGTCCTAGACTGGTCAACAGCCTCAGCTTGCTGACTGCGAACTGTAGAGGGGCCCAGCCCATAACTCTCTTCCATAAGCTAGACCTGATCCCACTCACGACTGCTCTCATTCTGAATCTAAACATCCCTGACCTTAAGCTCCTGTCCTTGCAGCTCCTTAGTCCCCCACAGTGTGTACAACATCCCTGAGCATCCCTGAGGCCTGGCACTGGAGGCTCAGCCTGTCCTCAGACAATCCGTCCTGTCCTTAGTCTGAGCGAGGCCAAGCACAGTGGCTCTACCCTCTCTGGGGCTCAGCCCATTTGGTGGTTTCTCAGACTCCTCCCTGCCTGGCTGATTTCTTTGTGTGCTGCAGCCTGGCTCACGCTGTGCCAGGCTCACCCGCATTGGCATAATATCCCTGATCTCTGTGCTTGTCGGAGAGGAGGCAGCAGGGGCAAGGCCCGTCTAGGGCTCATCAGCCCCCGTGCCCCAGCTGTGTTAATTGTCCAAGCCCTCCAACAAGCAGACCCTGTTTGCCTTCTGCAATTAACACAGAAAGCTTGTTATCTCTCCTGCTCCCATTATCTGCAGACTCTGCTAAGGGGCTTTTTCTCAAGAGCAGCACCTGCAGAGGCCAACAGAGGTTGGCATTAACGCCTTCTCTGCTGGCGTTGGGAGCCTCTGAGGCAAAGAACATGGGTGAAGTAGACTGTTGGGGCTGGTGTGAAGGGCTCCGGGAGAGAGCAAAGCACCTGGGACCCCGGAACCATTCTGTTACAGACTCATTGTGTGACCTTGGCCAGTTTACCTCTTTTGAGCCTTTGAAATAATTTCTTCCCCTCCCTCTGCCCAGAGAAGCTATGGAAATGAATAAAAAAGTGTTCAAGTTGTCAGCCCCTTTGAGTGACTGAACAAATCCCAGTCTTATATTATCATGGCTAACGAGCTTCTAATAGTCAAAATTCCAAGTCTCATGAAGAAGTACGTAACCTAACCAGTGGTGTTGGCACCTGGGGGAGAGAAGCCATGAAGACCCACGTGGGCTCAGATTTAGCAGACTTTACCAACACACTTCGCAGTGTGTTCTCCAGCAAGTCAATCTCTCTGTGCTCTAGTTTTCTTCTCTGAAAAATTAGACTCCAACTGGGTAATCTCCAAGATCCTTTCCAACTGAGAAATCTCATTGCTCACAATGATTCTTCAGTATGATGAAATCTGAGCAGGAAGGAAACTTTCATGCATCTAACTCCTAATATCTTTCAAATATATTATTTCCAATTTTCCATTTAACTGTGAGAAAATCAAGGTTCAGAGAGGTTAAATAAGTTGTTCAAGATCAAACACATGTAGTTCATGGAGGACTCTGAATTCGAATCCACATTGAAACCAAACCAAACCCACTGCCATCCGGTTGATTCTGACTCATAGAGAGCCCAGTGGGTTTCCAAGGCTGTAAATCTTTATGGAAGCAAATTGCCTCATCTTTCTCCCATGGAACAGCTGGTGGATTCAGACTGCTGACCTTTTGATTAGCAGCTGACTGTTTTAACCAGTGCACCACCAGAAACAAAACCAAACTCACGCCATTGAGTCAATTCCAACTCCTAGCAACCCCCTTTGGATTTCTGAGACATAAATCTCTTCGGAAGTAGATTGCCCAATCTACCACCAGACATCCTTAAATCTGCATTTATGAGTCTATAAAACCCATGTTCTCTCTTTTCTTCTCTATCTTTTGAACATTTTATTGTGCTTTAGGTGAAAGTTTACATAGCAAATTAGTTTTCCAGTCAATAATTCATACGCAAATTGTTCCCTGACATTGTTTGCAATCCCCACAATGTGTCAGCACTTCTGTTGGGTTCCTCATTTCCATTCATCTGGTTTCCCTGCCCTTTCCTGCCTTCTTGTCTTTGGTTTTGGGCAAATGTTGCCCTTTCAGTCTCATATAGTTGATTGCTCTAAGGAGCACATTCTTCCCTAATGTTGTTTATTTTATAGGCCCATCTATTAATTGGCTGAAAGGTGGCCTCTGGGAGTGTCTTCAGTTTTGAGTTGAAAGGTTGTCTTGGGGGTTCCTTCAGTTTTTTTCAGACCAGTAAGTTTTCTTTCCTTTTTTTTTTCCATTTGAATTTTGTTCCACATATGTTAGTCATTCTAACTGGGACCTTCTGATTGTGTTCCTGGTCAGAGTGGTTGGTAGTGGTGGTTGGGCACCATCTAGTTCTTCTGGTTCATGTGGGCCATTAGTTCTTTGGACTAATTGCTTGCTTATGTCTTTGGTTTTCTTCATTCTCCTTTGTTCCAGACAGGAAGAGACCAATATGGCCACTTGCAAGCCTTAAAGAGCTCAGATGCTACTCACCAGGCTAGGAGGTAGAACATTATTTTTATGACGTGTTTTGCCAGTTGACCTAGATGTTCCCTAAGGTCCTTAGCGTTCAAGTCCAATAGTTCAGTCCTGATGTCTAAGTTGTTTCTGTAACTCTGCCTTCTATGTGCTTTATTATATTATATATATGAGTATACATGTAGATTGCTCTTCTGTCCGGGTTCCTGGCTTTTATCCCCTTTCTCCTGCTCTTCCCACTTGCTACTTTGGGCGTCCCTGAGTTGATCCAACTTGATGGTTGTGAGTTTTATTTACTTATGTATCTACTCAAAAATTTTTGTTTGTTATTACTATTGTTGCAGGATTGTATATGTTATAGCATTTACTGTGTTGTTGTTGTTATGTGCCATCAAGTCAGGCCCAACTCATAGCGACCCCTCCCTGGGTTTTTGAGGCGGTATCACTACGGAAGTAGGTTGCCCAACCTTCCTTCTGAGGAGTGGCTGGTGGGTTTGAACTGCCAGCCTTCTGGCTAGCAGTCAAATGCCTTAGGCACTACGCTACCAGAGCGCCTTTATTTTTGCATACCTCTCAATATCTTCCTTTGCCTGGGTCACATTGTCTTGACTTCCTCTGTATTGTGTATTGCCTTTTCCCTCACCATAATTTATGCTTGTTTACTATCTAGTTAGTGATTTTCTTTCCCTCCCCTCCCATGCCTGAAAACCATCAAAGAATGTAAAACCCATGCTTCTTTTCATGATACCATATTTTAAGAGGTATGATTCCAAACATCCTAAATGATTCCGTACAAGACAGAGTTATACATAGAATGCAAAAAGTAAACTAACTACAAACAAAGATTCCGACCCCTTAAATTCTCTGGAATCATAGTGTGTTTAGAAAAGAAAGAATGAGAAAGAACCTTATTCACCCTGGATCCCTGAAGGATGGAGAGATTGCCTGGGATGTACGTGGTATTGTTGTTGTTATGTGCTGTCGAGTCAGACCCAATTCATGGTGACCCCTTCTTGGGTTTCCGACGCAGTATCACTATGGAAGTAGATTGCCCAGCCTTCCTTCTGAGGAGCAGCTGGTGGATTTGAACCACCAACCTTCTGGTTAGCAGTCAAGTGCCTTAGGCACTATGCTACCAGAGCTAGAGACTCTTTAAGGAGAAAAGTGTGCGTAAACTTCAAGACTTTTGGTAAACTGAGTCCCAGAGAAGAAATGCAGCTTCCACCTCAGCAACTGCTGAGTCAGTAGCTGGCCCCAGGCTGGGATGTGCTTGTGGGCAGCAGAGCCCACTGAGACCCCTCCCGAACCAGTTTCTCAGAAGCCCCTGTGAATCCACAAGAAACTGCCTAGGCTTAACCTATCAGCCTGAGATACTACGCTAAGATATCAGTTCTGGGGGTGGCTGGGACAGCCCAGATGCTCCATTGAGCTCTGGATTTGGAACCTTGGCTCAGGTAGATCATCTAAGCCCAAGTCATCCAGAGAGAAGGGTCTGGAGTTGTCAGGAACAGATAAGGTTGGAGGGGATCAAGGAAACTCCTGACCATCTGGCAGGGAGCCCAGACCCTGGACACCAGGGGGCGAGGATTGTGGAAGGAGAAGAACCCCAGCCTTTCCAAGGAAGGGATTCATAAGAGTGAGAGACAGGCCAAAAATCCTGACTCTAAAAGTGACCAAATGAAGTCTTCTCATCCAGCCTACATCCCATGCACAACTAAGACAAATGCTTCCTGTCCTGCATTCCCCATTTGGAGAGTTGTCCTGGGAGCCTGCTCTTCTCCCCAGTCTCTAGGCAGGTCCTAAGTCCCTAAAGTTGGTTCCTGAGCTGGATGTCTCCTGGTTTCTGGATTCTGAATTTGTGGTGCCTCATCATCTTTCCGGGAGCTCTGGTAGCATAGTGGCTAAGACACTTGCCTGCTAACCAGACGGCTGGTGGTTCAAACCCACCAGCCACTCCTTGGAAGGAAGGTTGGGCAATCCTACTTCCGTAGTGATACTGCCTCGGAAACCCAAGGAGGGGTCACTATGAGTCGGGTTTGACTCGATGGCACATAACAACAACATCATCTTTCCAGGCTTTATTTTATGGAGCGCTGAAAACCTGTAAAGCAGCAAGTCTCAGCAAGTCTCAGAGTGTGTTCTGTGGCTTCTAGTCTTACAGCAGATTCTTGTGAGTGGAAAAAGACAATGGGTATGGGAGCATGCTGAAATAGCTTCCTATGGTCAGCTTAGTTATGGAAATGCAGGAAAATTCATCTGGCTAGTGGAATCTCAATCTGCATTAACATAGGAAAGGCTCTGAGAAGTTCTTCATCAGAGTGAAACCTATTCACAAGCACCAAAGAAAAAATCAGATAAATTGGACTAAATCAACATTAAAAACTTCTATTCTTCAAAAGACATCAACAAGAAAGTGAAAAGACAACCCACAGAATGTGAGAAAGTATTTGCCAATCATGTATCTGATACAGGTTTAATATCCAGGATATATGAAGAACTCTTATAACTCACCAATGGTCTGGTGGCATAGTGGTAAGGCATTTGGCTGCTAATCAGGAAGTCAGGGGTTCAAACCCACCAGCTACTCCATGGGAGGAAGATGGGACAATCTGCTTCCGTAAAGATTAACAGCCTCAGGAACCCAGTGGGGGTTGCTATGAGTCAGAATCAACTCGTTGTTAGTGAGATAACTCACCAATAAGAAGATAAATAATTAAAAAAATAGGCAAAGGATCTGAATAGACATTTCTCTGAAGAAGTTATACAAATGGCCAATAAACACTTGAAAAGAGGAAAATGAAAGTCACCCACAATGGCATACTACTTTATACCAAGTAGAATGGCTATAACAAAAAAGACAGTTAATAATAAGTATTGTGAGGATTTGGAAAAATTGGAATTCTCATACACTGCTGTTAGGAATGTAAAATGGTGCAGCTACTTTGGAAAACAGTTTGGAAGTTTCTCAAAAAGTTAAACATAGAGTTACTATATGACCCAGCAATTCCACTTCTAGTATATACAGTACCCAAGGGGAATAATGACATGTGTCCATGTAAAAACTTGTACACACATGCTCATAGCAGTATTATCCATAGTAGCTAAAAAGTGAAATAACTCAAGTATCCATCAACTGATGAATGGATAAATTAAATGTAGTACATTTATGCAATAGAATATTATTTGGCAATAAAAAGAAATAAAGGACCAATATATGCTACAACATGGAGGAACCTTGAAAATAAGTGAAAGAAGTTACACCCAAAAGGGCACAGCCTGCATGATTCTGTTTATATAAAATTTTCAGAATAGGCAAATCCATAGAGACAAAAAAGTAGATTAGTGGTTACCAGGGGCTAGGAGCTGGGAGGGAGCTCTGGTAGCATAGTGCCTAAGACACTTGACTGCTAACCAGAAGGCTGGTGGTTCAAACCCACCAGCCATTCCTCGGAAGGAAGATGGGGCAATCTACTTCCATAGTGATACTGTCTCGGAAACCCAAGGAGGGGTCACTATGAGTCAGGTCCGACTCAATGGTACGTAACAACAACAACAGGAGCTGAGAGTAATGAGAAGTGACTACTATTGGGTGTAGGTTTTTTGTTTAGGGGGGGCGAGGGATAATGAAAATGTTCTGAAATTAGATAGTGGTGGTGGTTGCACAACTTTGTGAATATACTAAAAATTGATTCACACTTTACAAGGATAAACTTTATTGTATGGGAATTGTGTCTCAAAATAATAATAATAAAGAAACCTATTCAACCCAGCATTTCTCTAAGTTATTTGAATACAGATAACTTTTAATTTCAGAGCACCCACTAAAATCCAATGGAAACAGTTAAAACTGGGGAAAAGTTCTGCTACACTAAATTTCTGGACATTTTCAATACTTAAGGAGCCTGGTGGTACAGTGGCTAAGTGCTCAGCTGCTAGCCAATAGGTTGACGGTTTGAACCCACCAGCCACTCTGAGGGACAACAGTGTGACAGTCTGCTTTCATAAAATAAAGATTAAAACCAAAACAAACCAAACTCACTGCCATTGAGCGGGTCTGACTCATAGTGACCCCTCTTCCTTGGAAACCCAATAGGGCAATTCTACTCTGTCCTATGGAGCACTGGTAGCATAGTGCCTAAGGCACTTGACTGCTAACCAGAAGGCTGGTGGTTCAAACCCACCAGCCACTCCTCGGAAGGAAGGTTGGACAATCTACTTCCGTAGTGATACTGCCTCGGAAACCCAAGGAGGGGTCGCTATGAGTAAGGTCTAACTCGACAGCACATGACAACACAACAACAACTCTGTCCTATAGGGTTGTTATGAGTTGGGAAGGGGTTTTTTTTTTTTTTTTTTTTCTCAATACTTCAATATTTGAATATGGAATTGTATGTATGAGGAAAGGAAGTAACACTTTATTAGCACTGTATTGTAAATGGAAAATGCAATGTCTAACGTAAAACTGTATTTAAAATTGGGGAAAGGTTGAAAATTCTCATTTTATAGGTAGGGAAGGAGAAGAAGATTAACATCTGAGCCTCAATTTTTTCATCTATAAAATGAGGATAATAATATTTAATACCGTGCAGCATTGTTGTGATGTTAAATGAGTTAATACATGTTTAAAAAAAAAAAAAAAACACCTCACTGCTGTCGGTTGAGTTGGATCCTACTCATAGTGACCCCTCCTTGGGTTCCCGAGGCACTATCACTACAGAAGTAGATTGCCCAACCTTCCTTCCAAGGAGTGGTTTGAACCACCAGCCTTCTGGTTAGCAGTCAGATGCCTTAGGCACTATGCTACCAGATAATAACATCTGGCCTAGTGAACGCTAAATAAAATGTTTGCTGTTTTTATCTGAACACATATTATGGGATGGTCACCAATTGTAAGTTATATAATTTGCCTGACTGAAAAGCCATGGGTTTTATTTTTATTATTTCTTAAATTTTTTATTGTGATTTGGGCAAATGTTTACAGAGCAAATTCATTTTACATACAGCAGTTCATACACATTTTGTTTCCTGACATTGACTGCAGTCCCCACAATTTGACACCTCTCTTCCCACTTCCTCCTTGTTGTTACCTCTCCCCTGTGTCCTTCTTTCCTATGCATTCCTGTCCCCCAAGCTATCTCCCTGTGCAAATACTGCCCTTCTGTTCTCTCATGTTTGATCATTCTAAGGACTGTATCTACACTCTATATGTCTGTCTAGGAGCTCTGGTAGCATAATGGCTAAAGCACTTGACTGCTAACCAGAAGGCTGGCGGTTCAA
>NW_006921662.1:8598165-8668672 GCF_000298275.1 Orycteropus afer afer
CAGTGGTAGCTGGGCACCATCTGATTTTTCTGGTCTCATGGTCATGTAGGCTGAGGATTGCTTGGTCCACTAGTCCCTAATTATTTCCATGCAGTTTTGGTGACAGCCAGCAAAGGGTTTTAGCACTATTAATTTGCTACCTATTGTTTTCTTTCCTATAAGGAAGATATTATCATCTCCATTTGATAGTCCAGAAACTGAGATTCGAGGTGGGGTGATTAGTAAGTATCCAAGGCCATGACATGAGTAAGGGGTAAGGTAGGAAATCTAATCCAGGTCCCTCTGATCCCAAGGCCTGTGCTCATTCCCAAAGCCCCACTCTCCCTCTCAGTTCCATTCTGAAGTCTCTCCTGCCTTACATTTTGTTTTTTTGGGGGGAGGGCAGTTTTGTATGAATTTTTATAGATATATACATAGTCTTTTAACCATTCCACAATCATGGTTTAGAATATTTCAATCTCTTGAAAGAGGTGTAGCCAGTACCTCACTCCTTGGTCCCTGGCAACACCTACCTTGTTGCCTTGTTTTTTTTTTTTTTTTTTGACACAGGTTTTTGATGACTGCATGAAGTGAGGTGCCCATGCCTAGCTGAGGAAGGGCTATAGAGGGAAGCTGTTTGGTTGGGTGAAGTGGGTGGAACCAGGGGTCATAGCATCTAAGTCACAAGCCAATGGGCTGGGCTGGCCTCAGACACTCTTATCAGCTGAATCAGGCAGGCCTATTGCCCTTCTGAGAACTTTCTTCCTACCCCATTTTCCAGTACCAGGAAGAAGTAGGAGGGAAGGGGTGGCAGAGTACTGCAGTGCTGGGTGGAATCAGGATTTATAAGGCCTGATTGCACCTCCAGTGCTATAATTGGCCCACTAGTGTCTGTGGGCCAGTGACTTTTCTTCATAACAGCCACTTCACCCCCACCTGCACTTCCTATCCTTTTCTCTTGCCTCATCTTTCTGCATACATAATATCATCTAAAGTCCCTGGGTGGTGCAAATGGTTTGTGCTATACTACTAACCTAAAACAGGAACTCTGGTGGTGTAGTGCCTAAGGCATGTGACTGCTAACCAGAGGGCTGGCAGTTCAAACCCGCCAGCCACTCCTCAGAAGGAAGGTTGGGCAATCTACTTCTGTAGTGATACCACCTCGGAAACCCAAGGAGTGGTTGCTATGAGTCAGATTCAACTCGGTGGCAGTGAGACTAAGCTAAAGATTGGTGGTTCAAACCCACCCAGCAGTCCTGTGTAAGAAAGACCTGGCAATCTGCTCCTGTAAAGATTCCCACCAAGAAAACATGGGGGCAGTTATACACTGTAACACATACAGTCACCATGAGTCAGATTTGACTGGACAGCTACAAGTTTTAGCACCATCTAACTTGCTGTTTCTTTTCTTCATCGCCCCACTAGAATGTAAACTTTCTGAGGATGAAGATTTTGTACTATTTTATTCCTTGCTGAGCTTCTGTCCCTTAGAACAGTGCACATCACAGAGTAGGTACCAGTGAATGAATGAAAAGAATGAATGGTCTACCCCTCTCCTTTGTACAATGATGGTTTTGGATTAAAAGATCTCTAGGGCTTCTTTCCTGCTTTAGGCTCCGATTTTCTTCTCACTCTCCATGTACCACAGAGTTACCTGAAGAGAAGAGGCGAGGAGGGAGGTTGCAGTAGTTGTCACCCCTTAGCAGCAAGTGAGTTTGGTCAGCTAAAGAGATATTTGCCCAGAGCAGCTTTATGTCTAGAGTTGGGGAGGGAAAGGGCAATTTGTACTATGTCACTGAGTCAGGACTGACTCCCTCCCCCAGCTCAGGGCTCAGTTGCACTTGCCTCCCCCTCCCCCTAGTGCTCACAGCCTGGTGTTGGTCCTGCCTGGGTAGCAGGAATGGTGTAGGAGCTAGAGTGACACTGGGACAGAAAATCTAGTTGTGTGCCATCATGTAGATTCCAACTATTAGAGACCCTATAAGACAGAGTAGAAACTACTCCATAGGGTTTCCTAGGCTAGAAATTTTTAGGGGAGCAGATTGCCAGGTCTTTTCACCTGCTGAGACAGAAAATAGGCATGTGTAAATGTATGCAGATGTATGCAAATCTCTGCAGCTGTGCTGGCTCTCTGGGTGGAAGACCTTAGTCGCACTCTGGACTCCACCCCATGTGTGAAATCCCCTTTTGGCCCTTGAATCTCTTCTTCCTGCTTCTCCCTCCCAAGAGCATCTTCTCCCTCTCAGCAGCAGCCCCCATGCACAGCCCAAACCACAAAGCCCCCACAGGAGGTCTGGGAAGAGTGAAAGCTCTGAGTCATGAGGCAGGGGTCTGGGAAGACATCATCTGTGAGCCAGCCTCTCCTGCCTCTTCTCTCCAGCTCCCACACTCATCTCTCCCCTCAGCCAGCTCCTGGCCAAGAGGAGAAGGGCCCGAGGTGTGGGAAGCTGTGGGTTGAAAGCACCATGACGTCTTCCCTGGTTTGGGGTTTCTTTTAATGCTCTAAAAAGCTGCTGTCCTTCCCTTCACTGCCTGCAGCTCTTTGCTAATACACACACACACACACACACACACATTGTGCCATCAGCAAATCTTGGACCAATGACAGCAGAACTTCCCCTCAGCCAGAGTTTTGAGGCAGGAGACTTCCTAGAGTTTAATCACGGAGTCTGCTTAAAGTAAAAGCAAAAAGTTTTATTGAGAGGGGAAACCATTTGCAAATTGGGAAATGCAGAGTCAAGAGATTCTCAACACAGTATTCCACAGAGCAAAGACTGCAAAGTTTTTATCCAGTAGAGAAAACAGCATTAAGTGGTTGCAATCATGGTGGCTTAGAATTACATACAGCTATAAAACAATACCAAAACAACCAAACTCACTGCCACTCATAGAGACCCTGTAAGACAGAGTAGAACTGCCCCATAGGGTTTCCAAGGCTGTACTCTATAGGGAAGCAGTCTGCCACATCTTTTTCCCATAGAGTGGCTGGTGGGTTCAAATCGCTGACCTTTGGGTTAGCAGTCAAGTGCTTTAATCACTGCACCAACAAAACTCCTTTATGAGACGATAATAGCAAATTAAAATTCTACGAGGTTAGCTACTAGATTTCCAGGAGCCAATCTATCAAGAAATCCTCTGCTACATATATGTTCCTTATGCTGTGCAAACATTATCTCAAGACTCTCTGGATAAATATTCCCTGGAAAACATATCTTCACAAACTGTATTTTTGCCTCCTTCATTATTTGCTGAGAGTGGTTAACATTCTATTGTTTTTAAAGTTTTCCCATTCTTCTTTGTATGTAGAGAGCACAGTGGAAACTTATAGACATGACAGGTTTCAGTCTTATGCTAAAATTTAAAATGGAATTTGACTTTGTTGAGAACATAGCTCTTTTCTAATTATCAGATGCCTCAATTATTAATTTGAGGTGCTCTTGTTCAACACTCAGACCCTGCCTTGAGAAAGCTTACAGTTCAATGACACAAGGGTAGGGTTCTTGCTCAAAGAACAAGTGGAAAGGGCTGAAATGGCATCTACTCTAGTTCAACCACTCATTTTGTGTTGATGAACAGATTCAGAGTGTGACAGTGACTTCTCTAGACCTACCCAGCCAGGCAGCCAGGCTGGCACAAGCATAGGGTCTGATGTCCCAGGTAGCCAACCCTCAATCACTTAGTCCATAATGGCAGTAAGAAATGTGGTTGGAGAGTCAGGTTCATGAATTGAAGATGGATAGTCTGACCCAAAGGGCCACCTCGAGAAGGTGCTTTTAAGATTGTGCTCCAGAGGCACATGGGTAGTGACAGGAAGGAGAGACTTGGCTGTGCCCTCTGGGATTATAAAGAATAGCTCAAGTACAGTCTTGTGGACCAGATGGCAGAATGGAGGCTCACTGCAGGAAAGGGCAGAAGGCCCCAAAACACAGTGGGATGAGGACCAAGCCCTTGCCTCCAGCTCTGACTCTACCCATCAAACCTGGAGTAAGTCCAGTGATGATTAGGATTCAGCTAGTGGCCCTTTACTGCCACTTTCAGATGCTGTCATTCTCAGTTCAGGGGTAAGTCCCCCTCCAACCACACCTTCTCGACTCCTCTTCCTGATAAGCTCTGGTGGCTCAGTGCCTAAAGCATTTGGCTGCTAACCAGGTCAGCAGTTCAAGCCCACCAGCCGGTCCTCAGAAAGATGGGGCAATATACTTCTGTAAAGATTTACTACCTCAGAAATCTAACAGGGGTCACTATGAGTCGAAGTTGACTTGATGGCAGTGAGTTTGATTTTTTTTTTTTTTTTTTAAGGTCCCTGGGTGGTACAAATGGTTTGTGCTTGACTACTAACCTAAAGGTTGACAGTTCGAGCCTACCCAGCATCTCTGTGGAAGAAAACCTTGGCTATCTGTTTCTGTGAAGATTACAGTCAAGAAAACCCTATGGTGCAGTTCTACTCTGTAACACATGGGGCATCCATGAGTTGAAATTGATTCAGTGGCAACGGGTTTGGTTGTGGTTTTTTTTTTTTAATCTGTCGACATTACTTAGCCTGTACAGGGTTCCCACAATCAGAGACATCACCAAGCCCTGCTTTAGATTGCCTAGTAAGTGTTGACCTCTCTAGAAGGTGGATATTTTGACATCTGGGGCCAAGTAGAGACTTCAACCAAGAGCTTGGAGGTAGGGGAAGAGGTATTGAGTCACAGCCACCCCCTTTCTGGCTTTGTGTGCTTGATGTCTTTCCCAGCCCCGTCCCGTCTCCAGCTGCAGGCCCTGTTCATCCATCAGCCCCACAAGCCTGTCAGTAGGTTGGGGCTGCTCTGGTTCTCAGGTCTCAATCTGGTCCAGGCCAGAGACAACTTCCTCTCCCTGGGGGGAGGCTAATGCAGGTCCATAAATTAAGACATCTGCTCTCCCTCCAAGGCCCTGGAACCTGGGACTCTGTAACATCTAGCCCTGTTTTCCTTGGCCCTATTCAGCTCTTCCCTAATTAGTCAGGCCCTGGTGCAGCGGCTAGACTAGACGACAGATGAGTCAGAGGATTGCCTAACCAAATCCAGAACCAAGAGTTTATCTAAATATCAGTGACCTTTCCCTGCTGGCTCCATTCTCTTCTGGTCCCTACTTTTTTCAGCAGTTCCTGGAGCTCCTGTGCACTGGACCTGTGCTGCACTGGCAGACATTTGTGTATTCCTTTGCAGGTACCTCTACTGCTACTATGGTGGGGGAGGGGAAGCAGTTTAGCCAGCAGCTGAATACCCTTTCTGTTTCCTCCCCCCTCCCCCCATCAGATTAGGGCTTCCCAGTGGCCTGAGGGCAGGCTTCCCCTAACCCCACCCCCAGATCTGTTCTTCCTATTGAGGTTCTTGCTTCTGTTCCAGCTACAGCAGTTGCAGGGAGAATGGATGAGGGGGGTCATGTGAGGCACACATTGGGATGGTGATGAATTAAGAGCAGATGTTAGGACTCTGACTTCAGGCCCTGGGGTCAGGATAGTGGGACCACCATCGGTGCAGGTGGGAAGAGGCAGAGCGCACCAAGCGTCTTGAGAATACCACCAGCCAAGAGCTAAGACCCAGGAGTGTGCCCGCTGGGAAGAGGTGGTTTTTCCTAGCCCCACTGATGGCTCATTCTGGATCCAGAAAGTTCATCTCCCTGTGCTCTGGAGTGCTTTGTGCTGAGCTAAAAGAGGCCCATGTTTCTGCCTCACTTGTTCGGTTCAAAGGAGTCTCTGGGTGATGGTAGTAGTTAATGCACTGGGTTGCTAATAGAAAGGCTGGAGATTTGAACCCACCCAGAGATGCCTCAGAAGAAAGGTCTGGCGATATGCTTCTGAGAAATCAGCTGCTGAAAACCTGTGGAGAACAGTTCTACCCTGATACACATGGGGTAGCTAAGAGTTAGAGTCAAGACAATGGCAACTGGTTTGGTTTTTTAATTTTTTGTTCAGTTCATAGTCTCCAGGTCAAGGCAGGATTGGTGCTTTCAGGATGGCCCCAGAGAAAGAGAGAGAGGAGATAGCTGCTGGGATGAAAACTTGTGGAAATCTCCCAAAATGCATGGGGTTTGCCAAGGCTGTAGGAGGGAGAGTTAAGGGCCAGCTTATAGGAAGAGGTGTGTGATTAGACTAATTTTGAGAACACACCAGGGCCAGTGGCCAGAGACAGAGCCAGGCTCATCCAGATGCTAACAGAGCACACTGTAGAACCTTCATGAAGCAGCCCTCTTTCAGCGAAAGCCTGACCCTACTAATGGTCCCTAGGTAGTATAGTTTGTACTTTACTACCAGCCTAAAGGGAGCTCTGGTGGTGTAGTGCCCAAGGCATTTGACTGCTAACCAGAAGGCTGGCAGTTCAAACCCACCAGCCACTCGTCAGAAGGAAGACTGGGCAATCTACTTCCGTAGAAATACCACCTCAGAAATCTGGAGTCAGATCCAACACGATGGCATTGAGTTTGATTTGGTTTGGTACTAACCTAAAGGTTGTCAGTTCAAACCCCCCCAGCGGCACTGCAGAAGAACGGCTTGATAGTCTGCGTCCAAAATTACAGTCAAGAAAACCCTACGGGGCAATTCTGTTCTGTAGCACATGGGGTCACTATGAGCCGGTATTGACTCTATGGCAACAGGTAGATAGGCCTTACTGGGCCCCAAGGAGCTGAGGCTCTTGGTTACCGCAAAGAAAGGGGGAGGAGGAAAGGCAAATAGGGAGGTAGTGTTCTCTCCTGAGGGAAAATTGGAAAAGATTCTCTCTGTGGCACAAGGGAAGGGAGTGAAGTGAAGGGCATGTAGGGAGGGGTACAGCTCTGGCCCTTTTTCAGACAGTCTTGTCTGAACCAAGCTCTGGAGCAGTGCTATGGAAAGGGAAAGGAAGAGGCTCAGTCTTCACCCTGGAACAGGGGAGCTGGGAGCTGTCCAGCACAGCAACCTGCTGAAACCAGCAGGGGCCCGCCCTGAAGAGGCCTCAGGGGAAAAAGTGTAGGCGGCTTTCCCTGTGTGTTCTCTGCAGTTCACTGTCCCCTCTCTACTCCAGGGGTTGGAACACCAGATCAGAGGGTCAGACCTGAGTAATAGAACACTAACCAGAGAATATTTGAACCTTCTCCACAGGGAAGGGCATTGGAGGCAGAAGAGAAGCAAAATGGTGTTCAAGTATTGAGTATTAGTCAAGGTCCAGGTGCTTTACATTATGCTTCTGACTCGACGGCACATAACAACAACAACAACAACAACAACAGGTCCTTGTACCTAGTAAAACTAAGAAGCCCCTAAAGGGAGGGACAAGGTAGCATTTGAGGATTACTTCATGCCTCTACTGGTGGCATTGTGCCTAAGGCATTTGGTTGCTAACCAGAAGGACTGGCAGTTCAATCCCACCAGCCATTCCTCAGAAGGAAGGTTGGGCCCTCTACTTCCTTAGTGATACTGCCTTGGAAACCCAAGGAGGGGTCTCTATGAGTGAGAACTGACTCGATGGCTGGTAGCATAGTGGCTAAAGCACTTGACTGCTAACCAGAAGGCTGACAGTTCAAACCCACCAGCCACTCCTTGGAAGGAAGGTTGGGCAATCTACTTCCATAGTGATACTGCCTTGGGAACCCAAGGAGGGGTTGCTATGAGTAGGGTCCAACTTGACGGCACATAACAACAACAACTGTATACCCAACAGTTGAATTGTCCACTGGGGTGACATACATCACATATCTGAAAACTAATGTGTCCAAGGTACCTCCAAGCCTTCGAGTCTGGACTGGTCCTGAGAGACTCCCATTAGTGGGGCTTCAAGTCCTGTACTGATAACCTAAGAAATCTTGGGCCCAGTTTGAATCTGCTTCTGCTTCTGGCTTGCTGCAAAACTCACTGTTTCTGCTCAATTTGTCAGGTTATTCTAAGGGCTGGGGCTCTGTGGTAGATAAAGGACTTGTAAGAGTAGTTGTTATGGATTGAATTGTGTCCCCAAAACATGTATGTTGAAATCCTAACTCCTGTACCTGTAAGTGAGATCTGGTAATCTGATTCTTTAAGATTACAGCTAAGAAACTCTAGGAGCACAGTACTACTCTATAACACATGGGGTGAACATGAGTTGGAATTGACTCAATGGCATCAGGGGTACCTGTTTTGAAATGTGATCCTGTTTGGAAATAAAGACTTTTTTTTGTTAATGAGGTCATACTAGAGTAGGATGGGTCCTAACCCTAATCACTTTTGAGTTATCAAAAGAGCAGAAAAGACATAGAGACACATATATGGGAAAGAGGAAGATAGACAACAAGTCAAGTACAGTATATCTATAAGCCCAGGAATGTCAAAGATTGCTACAGCTTCTACAAGTTGACATAGACAAGGAAGGAACTCTCCCTAGAAACATGCCCTGACAGAACTGAACAAAAAATTCAAGCCTCAGGTTGCAATATTGAAGGATTCTGTGGGCGAGATATTGAACAATGCAGAAAGCATCAAAAGAAAATAGAAGGAATACACAGAGTCACTGGACCAAAAAGGACTGGTCAATGTTTAACCATTTCAGGAGGTAGCATATGATCAAGAACTGATCATACTGAAGGAAGAAGTTGAAGCTTCACTGAACAAATTGGTGAAAAACAAGGCTCCAGGCATTGACAGAATATCCGTTGAGATGTTTCAATAAATGGATGCTGCACTGGAGGTGATCACTCATTTATGCCAAGAAAGTTACCTAGCCAACTGAGTGGAAGAGATCCATATTTGTGCCATTCTGAAGAAGGTGATCCAACAGAATGTGGAAATTATTGAGCAATATCATTATCATCACACATGTAAAACTTTGCTGAAGATAATTCAAAAATGGTTGCAGCAATATATTGACAGGAAACTGCTAGAAATTAAAGATGGATTCAGAAGAGGACATGGAATAAGGGATGTATGTCATTACTAATGTCAGACAGGTCTTGGATGAAAGCAAAGAATACCAGAAAGATGTTTACCTATGTTTTATTGACTATGCAAAGGCTTTTGACTATGTGAATCATAACAAATTATGGATAATATTACAAAGAATGGGAATTCCAGGACACTTAATTGTGCTCACAAGCAACCTATACATAGACCACAAGGCTGTCGTTTGAACAGAAGAAGGAGATACTGCATGGTTTAAAATCAGGTCAAGGTTGTTTCCTTTCACCAAATTTACTTAATTTGTATGCTGAGCAAACAATCCAAGAAGCTGGACTATATGAAGAAGAACATGACATCAGGATTGGAGGAAGACTCATTAACAGCCTGTGATATGCAGATGACACAGCCTTCCTTGCTGAAAGTGAAGAGGACTTGAAGCATTTACTGATGAAGATCAAAAACTACAGCTTTCACTATGGATTACACCTCAACATAAATAAAACAAAAGTCCTCACAACTGGACCAATAAGTAACATCCTGATAAATGGAGAAAAGATTGAAGTTGTCAAGGATTACGTCTTACTTGAATCCACAATCAACACCCATGGAAGCAATAGTCAAGAAATCAAGTGACATATTGCATTTGGCAAATCTGCTGCAAAAGACCTCTTTAAAGTGTTAAAGAACAAAGATGTCACTTTGAAGACTAAGGTGTGCTTGACCCAAGCTATAGTATTTTCAATACCTTCTTATGCATGTGAGAGCTTGACAATGAATAGGGAAGACCATAGAAGGATTGATGCATTTGAATTGTGGTGTTGGCAAAGAATATTGATTGTACCATGGACTGCTAGAAGAAGGTACAAATCTGTCTTGGATCTGAAATGCTCCTTAAAAATGAGAAAGGCTAGCCTTTGCCTCTCATACTTTGGTCATGTTGTCAGAAGGGCCAGTCCCTGGAGAAGGATAGCATGCTTGGTAAAGTAGAGGGTCCGCTAAAAAGAGGGAGACCCTCCATGAAATGGATTGACACAGTGGCTGTGAGGATGGGCTCAAACATGGCAATGATTGTGAGGATGGCACAGGAATGGTCAGTGTTTCATTCTATTGCCCATAGGGTCACTGTAAGTCAGAACCAACTCAACAGCACCTAACAACAATGGCAACAACCATTTATGGAACTCACCATGTACCAGGCATTGCACTCAGTATTGTACATATATCAGCTCATTTCATCTACACAAAATCCTTTGAGGGAGATCCACCACTGATCTATGTCTGTTTTTCTATGGTGGCTTGTGTGTTGCTGTGATGCTTGAAGGTATGACACCAGTATTTCAAATATCAGTAGGGTCTCCCATAGTGGAAAGATTTCAGTGGAGCTTCCAGACTAAGGAAGATTAGGAAGAAAGGCCTGGTGATATATTTTTGAAAATTAGCCAATGAAAAGCTTAAGGATCACAACAGAATATTGTCCTATATAGTGCTGCAAGTTGAGCCCCCTAGGTTGGAAGGCATTCAAAATACACAGTGGGTGAAACAATGGACTTGAACATAGGACCGAACAATGTTTTGTTTTGCTATACATGAGGTTGCCATGAGTCAGAACTGACTGGACAGCAACTAACAACAACATGAAGTAGATGATGTTATCATCCTTGATTACAGCTGAGGAAGCTTCGACAGAGAGAGGTTAAGGCACTCGCCTACATCACACAACCAGGAAGTGGTTATGCCCAGGCTGCTAGCTCCAGAACCAACGTCCTTAACCACTACTCCACATCATCTTAGTGTAAGTGATGCACATAACTGCTGAGGAGGCAGTGATAGAGGGAGATTAACCACATCAAGTTAATTAGCTTCCTAGAAAAGGAAAATGTTGGGTTAGGAAGGTCATGCCTTGGAGTGGGCAGAAGAAGGACTTTCTGGTTGTTGGAGATGAGCATTCAATGACAGTCTATAAAGGGATAGCTGCTCTCAAGTTGGCCAGAAGTAGAATAAATGGGATAGAATTTATTCCTCCTTTGCTCAGCTGGAAGACAGTGGCCATGTTGGAGGGCCACGCACTAATCCTGACTCTACTCCCCAGATTGAGCCCACTTGCTGTGACAGTGCTCACAGCTGCTCCAGCCTTCCCACCCCCCACCCCTCAGCCCCGGCCCCAGTCTGCTGCCTAGGCATTGCCTCAGATGGCTCAGAAGCCTGGTCTGGTCTGAAGAGGAGGGACTGGTGAGTGGAGATGGAAACAAACTCAGCCCCCTGGCACTTGGAGAAGGGAGGCGGCTTCAGGGCAGCACTAGAAGAAAGGATGGTGTTTGGACCAGAATCAGGGATGAGGGAGTTGGGTGGGGTCTCTGACAGTTATTGAATAGGCTGTATCTGAAAAGATAGAGGTTTGTTGGTGTGGAAGAGAAGCAACATGGAGTCCCAGTCTACGCACTAGTCAAGGGCGATGAGCTTGCTGTCCCATTACCCAGTGCTGCCATAACAGAAATACCACAAGTTGGTGTCTTTTAAAAAACAGTCATTTATTTTCTCACAGTTTATGAGGCTAGAAGTCCAATTTCTTCCCTTTTGATTTTCTGACTCCAGGTCTTTGTACATTTCATTTTACTTTACTTTGTGTCTTGAGCTGCCCTTTGAAATCTGTTCTGATCTTTTACTTCATCGTTTCTTCCATTTGCTTTAGCTACTCTCTGTTCAAGAGCAAGTTTCAGAGTTTCTTCTGACATAAATTTTGGTCTTTTCCTCCTTTCCTGTCTTTTTAATGACCTTTTGCTTTCTTCAAGGAGCTCTGGTGGCATAATGCCTAAGGTGTTTGACTGCTAACCTAAAGACTGGCAGTTCAAACCCACCGACCACTCCTTGGAAGGAAGGTTGGGCAATCTACTTCCTTAGTGATACTGCCTTGGAAACCCAAGGAAGGGTCACTATGAGTCAGATCTGACTTGATGGCAATGAGTGAGTGTGAGTGAATTGCTTTATTCAAATATGATATCTTTGATGTCATCCCACAACTTGTCTAGTCTTAGGTCTTGGTGTTAAATGCAGCAAATCTCTTATTCAGATGGTCTCTAAATTCAGATGGAATAGACTCAAGGTTATATTTTGGCTTCCATGGACTTGTTTTAATTTTCTTCAGTTTCAATTTAAACTTGGATATGAACAATTGGTCTATTCCACAGTCAGCTCCTGGCCTTTTTTTGACTGAAGACATTGAGTTTCTCCATTGCCTTTTTCCACAGATGTAGTCAGTTTGATTCCTGTGCATTCTGTCTGGTGAAGTCTGCATGTATAGTCACTGTTTATGTTGTTGAAAGAAGGTATTTTCAAGGAATAAGTCATTGGTCTTGCAAAATTGTATCATGCAATCTCTGACATCATTTCTATCACCAAAGCTATATTTTCCAACTATTGATACTGCTTCTTTGTTTCCAACTTTGCATTCCAATCACCCGTAGTGTCACGCATCTTGATAGTGTGTTTGGTCAATTTCAGACTGCAGAAGTTGGTAAAAATCTTCAATTTCCTCATCTTTGGCTTTACTGGTTAGTAGGTAAATTTGAATAATAGTAGTCTTAACTAGTCTTCCTTGTAGGCATATGCATATTATCCTATCACAGACTGTATTGTACTTCAAGATAGATATTGAAATGTTCTTTTTGATGATAATGTGACACCATTCCTCTTCAATTTGTCTTTACTGGCATAGTAGACCATATGATTGTCCAATTAAAAATGGCCAATACTAGTTCATTTCAGCTCACTAATGCCTAGAATATTGATCTTTATGTATTCCATTTCATTTTTTGACAACTTATAATTTTCCTAGATTCATACTTTGTACATTCCTCGTTCTGATTGTGAAAGGATGTTTGCAACTGTTTCTTCTCATTTTGAGTCAAACCTCATCAGCAACAAGACATAGAACAAAACATTGCCTGGTTCAGCACTATACTCACAATTGTTTTTACATTTGAACCCACTGGTGCAGCCACTGTATCAATCCGTGTCGTTGAAGTTCTTCCTCTTTTTCACTGACCATCAACTTTACCAAGTGTGATGTCTTTTCCCAGGGACGAGTCCCTCCTGATAACATGTCCAAAGTACATGAGAGCAAGTCTTGCCATACTTGCTTCTAAGGGACATTCTGGCTATACTTCTTCCAAGACAGATTTGTTTGCTCTTCTGGCAGTCCATGGTATATTCAGTATTCTTCACCAACACCATAATTCAAAGGCATCAATTCTTCAGTCTTCCTTATTCATTGTTCAGGTTTCACATGCACAGTAGGCAACTGAAAATACCATGGCTTGGGTCAGATGCACCTTAGTCCTCAAAGTAACATCTTTGCATTTTTTAAGAGGTCCTTTGCAGCAGATCTTCCCAATGCAATACATCCTTTGATTTCTTGACTGCTTCTTCTATGGGTGTTAGTTATGGATCCAAGTAAAGTGAAATCCCTAACAACTTAAATCTTTTCTCCGTTTTTCATGATGTTGCTTATTGGTCCAGTTTGAGGATTTTTTGTTTTCTTTATATTTAAGTGTAATCCATAGTGAAGGCTATAGTCTTTGATTTTCATCAGAAAGTGTTTCAAGTCCTCTTTGCTTTCAGTGAGCAAGGTTGTGTCATCTGCATATCGCAGGTTGTTAATGAGTCTTCCACAAATCCTGATGCTGGGTTCTTCTTCATATAGTCCAGCTTCTCAGATTATTTACTCAGCGTACAGATGGAATAAGTATGGTGAAAGGATCCAACTCTGACACAAACCCTTCCTGATTTTAAACCATGCAATATTCCCTTGTTCTATTTGAATGACTACCTCACGGTCTATGTACAGGTTCTTCATGAACACAATTAAGTGTTCTGGAATTCCCATTTTTCACGATGTTATCCATAAGATGTTATGATCTACACTGTTTAATGCCTTTGTATAACCAATAAAACACAGGTAAACATCTTTCTGATATTCTCTGCTTTCAAACAAGATCCATCTGACATTAGCAATAATATTCCTTGTTCCATGTCCTCTTCTCAATCCAGCTTGAATTTCTGGCAGTTGCCTTTCAATATACTGCTGCAACTGTTTTTGAATTATTTCCTGCAGAATTTTACTTGTGTGTGATGGTAATGATACTGTTCAATAATTTCCACATTCTGTTCAATTACCTTTCTTTGGAAGGGGCACAAATTTCAGTCTTTTGGCCAGCTAGCTGTCTTCCAAATTTCCCTGCACCCTGTCCCTCCCTGACTGGGAAACGTTTTCCCTCCTACCTCTCCCACCTTACCCTGAATACTCAACTATCTTTCTGGGGTTTCTACACTGTTTTGACTTGGACTTCCTGGTCAGGTCTCTCTGTGTAAACCACAGACTATCACATAACCTGCTAACATGCCCCTGGGGTCCTCTGGTTAAAGCTTGAGGAGGGGTTATGCAAAAATACCTTCTTGCCAGCTGCAGAGCCCCTGCTTCATTGGGCTGAGGGCTGGACTGGACGGACATAGCAAATAGGGGCAGATTTCTACCCTCCCACTCCTCAGGAAGCTCTGCGCCCAGTGCTCCATCTGCTTCCTGTTTAGTGGGAACATTTCCTCTTCTGTTTCCTTGCCAACTGTGTCTCATTTTCTCCTCTCCCTTTCAAGGCTTCCGGGCTCAGTGTGGGCAGAGGTAAGACTGACCTCTCCCCTGTGAGGTATGCCATCTCCTGCCTGACTCCATTTCCCTGGGTCTCCAGAGAGTGATGGGAGAGGAAGTCTGCCCCTTCCACCTCTGGTGCAGATGGAGGTGAATCCATAGGCAAGGTTTCTTCAGCATACATGGAGCTTCTACTGTGTGGCAGGCACTGTACCAGGCACCTGGAGTCCAAAGCTAAGTAAGGCTGTGTTCTTCAAGAAGGCAGCTGTGAAAATAGCCAAGTATACATTGTATGAAGTATATAAACAAGGGTACAAACTGAGAAGCCAGCATTATATTCAGGATGTGGTGGGAGCCCAGGGGCCACTTGGCCCCTCATAGATGGTTAAGGAGGCCTTCATGGTGAGGGGGGACAGCTGTTTCTGGGGTGAACATGAAGGGTGAATAAGAATTAACTACAGAAAGGCTTGAAACCACAGAATGTATGGATAAGTGATGTTGTTGTTCGTTGCCTTTGAGTTGACTCCAACACATGGAGACCCCATTGTGCAGAGTAGATCTGCTCCATAGAGTTTACAAAGCTGTCACTTCTTGCAAGCAGATCTCTAGCCCTTTCCTCTGAGGTGCCTCTGGGTGGATTTGAACTGTGAACCTTTCAGCTAGTAGTTGAGTACTTAACTGTTTGCATCACCCGAGGGTAAGTGATATTAAAAAAACAAACAAACAAACAAAAAAACCCACTGCCATTGAGTCGATTACAATTCATAGCAACTCCCATTGGGTTTCCAAGGTATTAAATATGTATGGCAGTAGATTGCCCTGTCTTTTTTCTGCAGAGTGGCTGGTGGGTTTGAACCACCAATCTTCTGGTTAACAGTGAAATGCCTTAGGCATTGTGACACCAGAGCTCCTTTTAGGTTAAGTGATGTTGTTGTTGTTGTTATGTGCCGTCGAGTCGGCCCCGACTCATAGCGACCCCTCCTTGGGTTTCCAAGGCAGTATCACTACGGAAGTAGGATTGCCCAACCTTCCTTCCGAGGAGTGACTGGTGGGTTTGAACCGCCAGCCTTCTGGTTAGCAGTCAAGTGCTTTAGCCACTATGCTACCAGAGCTCCTAGTTGAGGATAAATTATGAGGCAGGGAATGCTGGGAGATGAGGCTGGAAGATAAGAAGGAGTCCAGGTGTGAAGGGTCTAAGCAGCCTCCTAAAGTAACTTGTTTTTTATTCTGTGGGACTATTTATAGAGGGCAAGGATTTTAAGCAGGGGAGTG
Source organism: Orycteropus afer afer (assembly GCF_000298275.1). Classification (NCBI taxonomy): domain Eukaryota; kingdom Metazoa; phylum Chordata; class Mammalia; order Tubulidentata; family Orycteropodidae; genus Orycteropus; species Orycteropus afer. Next base: position 8,613,924 of record NW_006921662.1, read on the forward strand.
TCACAGTCAGACTCACACAGTCTTTCAGGCCTCAGTGTGTAGATGGTGTGAGTGGAGCCAGTGTGTAGGCCAGGAGACCAAGGTGTGCATCCTGGTGAGAAATAGTAAGGGCCTAAATTAGAGTTGTGGCTATTGAGAGCAAAGGTCAAGAAAAATTGGAGGGACCTGGGGACTGACTGGACGCATTTAACCTGGAATCAGGAAACCTGGGTTCCAGCCAATTAGAAACTCTGTGACTTTGGACAGTCTCTTATGCTCTCTGAAACTCAAGTTCATCAAGTATGAAGTGCCCTTCCCATCTCACAGAAAGAGCTGAAAGCTGTGGGGAGTGCAGTCATTTTTATTATTTATAAAGGCTGTGGAACTGCAGGAGATAAGGTGTGTCACCATCCAGCCAAGCTCTGATTCTCCAGTTCCATCACAGGGGGAGGTGGGAGGTGATTGCTGTCTCTTTCTTTGGCTAATCCTGGTCCTGGCGCAGCCCTGCAGTCCCTTCCCCTGCCTCTGGACAGAATATCATCATTAGGTAGGGCTGTCGAGTCAGGAGAGATCTGCCCTTCATTCAGAAAACATTTATGGAGCCTCTCGTGGGAACAAGGCTTTTGTTCAGCACACAAGGCATTGGTGGTTCATTGGTGGAATTCTCACCTCTGTGCAGGAGACCTGGGTCCCATTCCCAGCCAGTGCACTTCGTACACCATCACCACCCATCTGTCAGTGGAGATTTGCATGTTGCTATGGTGCTGAACATGTTTCAGCAGAGCTTCCAGGCTAAGATAGACTAGAAAGAAAGGCATGTCAATCGACTTCTGAAAATCAGCCCATGAAAACCCTATGGAACACAATGGTACCAATCCACAACCAATCACAAGGATAGTGCAGGACCCAGCAGCATTTTGTCCCATTGTGTATGGGGTTGCCATTAGTCAGGGCCTGACCCTATGGCAGCTAACAACAGCCCAGCGTACGAGGGAAAAGTAAGAGTAGGATCTGTGCCTGCTGGAAATCCCCTCCCCTGCCAGCCTCCCCCTTTGGCCTTAGCCTGGTCAGGCTGGGACCTCAGGAAGCAGAATCCTACTTGTGAGGCCCATCTGGGAAGCTGAGGTCACTCTCTTTGGATCACATGATTCCGTATTTCTCATTTCCTCACCTTTTTCTTGTGTCCAACCTCATTCCCTCTGGCCGGAAGAGTACTTCCCTTTCCAAGGCCCTGTTTTCAGTGTGAATGGAGAACAAAGGCTTTAGATCTGCAAAGCCCATTAGCCAACCAACTTGCCCTTGATCTTCACTCTGGAATAAGTCACCTTAGTCTATAAACCTCTCCGTGGCAGCCCTCACTTCACCCCCTCCCCCTCAGGTGCAATTCTAGTTCCCTGTGCCCCTTGTAACCACAGAGCACAAAATTAATTTTTTGGGAGTTTCCTAAAGTTCTGGCCCACAGCTAGTATGGGAGGATGGATTCTCTGGCAGCTCTGCGTCCGTGGCAGCCAGCCAGCCAAATCCTGGACTTAGGGCCCACCCTGACACTCACATCCTGGGAGTTTCTCTCCATGAATCACATTAGCCCATCGTACTAGGAGGGGAGCCATCAAGCAGCCTTCCTGGCTCCTGCCCTAATTCTTGTTCAGCGCCATTCATGTAATTGCTATAAAAGAGGCCAGGCTAAGGGACCCGGAAGGGGGGACAAATTGTATCATAAATAAGGAGAGATATTTAGTGGTCTTTCAGCTCCATAGGCATCTCCAGGGAGAGTTTGAAGGGGAAAAAAATAACACTTTTCTTTGGGAACAGCTCTGCTGAGAACAGTTCTGTCTCGTCTCAGCTTTTCTCTGCTGTTTATTCCACAGTGTGATGTGCTCAAAAATAGGGACTGACAGAAATAATCTTTAAACCTTGAACTGAAACTACTTCGTGAAGCCATCGTTAAACAATAGTTTAGCCCAATTAATACATAATGTTTGCCTAAAGTATAGCACTCTTATAAAACAAGTATCTATTAGTGGAAGTTGACAGCGGTGACTCTAAAGCACAGATGAGAACTGTAAGGGGCAGAGAGCCTAAATTAATGGTGATGAAACAATATGGTTAGAGAGAGTGAGAATATGACACAGGTAACCAATGTCATGCAGAAATTGTGACTGGATGTATGTTGGGTTGTGTATATTTACCATCAAAAATAAACAAAATATTTTTTAAAAAGAAATAGAGGCTGGGTTCTGAAGTCATGGGCCATGATCTGGGCTCTCAGCCAAGGGAACAGCTCAGGCCAAGTCATCCAGCCCAGAGGGGAAGGGTCTTGAGCAGGCCAGCGCTTCTACAGCTCTGGTCACCTCATTCTTATGGCTCTCTGGGGACAGAGACTCCACAGTCATCTCCCTCACAAAGTCATCCCTGTGAGTGACCTGTGTATGGAAAGGGTTCCCAAGGCTGGAGCAGGAGGGAGACTATCCCAGTGGGTGGGTGCTGAAGGAGCCTTTTCCCTCAGCTCCTCTTCTCTGGGACTTTCTCATAGAAGGACACTGCCCCTGTGCCCTACCCAGAGCAGTCCTGCTCTGAGGGTGACAATAACCCAAATGCTTTCTTCTTTTCCCCTGAAACATGGTAAAGATAGGCTGGAGTTTTCTAAAGGAAATTAAAACGTTAAAAGGTGAAAGGAAACTAAATGCAGTGTTATATCCTAGATTGGATCCTGGAAGGAACAGAGAAAGGCCATTAGAGGAAACACTGGTAATCGCAGAGTGAAGTCTGTAGTTTAGTTAATAGTAATGTAGAAATATTAATTTCTTTGTTTTGACAAATGCACTAGGGTTATGTAAAATGCTAACATTAGAGGAAACTGGGTGAAGGCTATATGTGAGCTCTGTGCTATCTTTGCAGTTTTTCTGTACATCTAAAATTATTTCCAAATAGAAATGTTATTTATAAAAAGGTGGGGAGAAGGACAAAAAACGGACAAAGATGAGTCAGGAAATTCAAGAATAGTGAGGCTTACGAAGCTTATTTGTCTGATCTCACAATCCTAGTAGAAGAGCAAAGAGCTCTCCTGAGCCCAAAGCTGTTCGGATCAAGTTTATCCCAAGATAACTACCCTCTAGCAGTTGGCAGATGCCCTGCTTGCAGTCTGGCCCTTGAAGCTCCATTTTCTCTGTCTTAAGAGCCCTCTTCTGGGAGGTTTGCCCCCTCTTAGGGCCTCTGTTGGAGCCCTGATGGCATACAGTTAAGCATTCAGCTAACTGAAAGGCTGGCAGTTCAAACCCGCCCAGTTGCTTTGTGGGAGAAAGACCTGCGGATCTGCTTCTGTAAAGATTACAGTCTAGAAAACCCTGTAGGGCAGTTCTACTCTGTCACATGGGTTTGCTATGAGTAAGAATCAACTTGACAGCACCTAACAATAGCAAGGCCTCAAGGAGTTCTTGTGTGGTGCAAGTGGTTAATGCACTTGGCTAATAACCAAAAGGTCGGAGGTTTGAGTCCACTGAGATACACGTGAAAGAAAGGCCTGGTGATCTGAAAAATCAGCCATTGGAAACCCTGGGGAGCACAGTTCTACTCTGACACACATGGGGTCCCTTTGAGTTGGAATCACTCAACAGCAACTGGTTACTGGTTTAGAGCCCTTGCAAAAGCTGATCTGTGGCCTGTTTTTCCCCTTTCCCAGATATTGGACCCCCAGAGGTCTCCCACTCCCAGCTTCTGGTCAGAGGAGTGGACTGGTTAAGCCTTGGTGCTCACTGATCCCCAACCAGCTCCAGGGAGTGACCCAGCAGGAGGTTTTTTTTTTTTTTTTCTTTTTTTCCCCCTAGGGATGCATTGTTCAACTAAATATGACATGGAAAGCCAATATTGAAAATGGAGAAAACTGAAACATATTAAAACAGGGGAGGGGCTTCCTTATGGCAGCCCCAGGTGGGGCTCCACAAGTCCTTTGGAAATCCCCCAGCCCTGCCCAGCTCAGGTTATCATCACCTGTTCCATCCCAGGTCACCTATTCTTCTCTGGAGCACCTCAAGGTGACTTCTGCCTGTATATTTCCCATACCCACCCACCCCTGAGCCGTGAGAGGGAGTGGTTCTGTAAAAGTCCACCTTTTAAAGGGATCCAAATTGAAAAAATACCAGATCCAAACAATTGGTACAGATTATGAGTACCAGAGGGCTGCTCTCTTCCACGTACTTACTGTCAAGGCCAGGCTTCTGAAGTCTTCCCTAAATCTCTCTCTCTCTTTTTAAATAAATTTTATTTGTTTGTTGTTGTTGAGAATATATGCAGCAGAACATACACCATCCAACAGTTTCTCTATGTGACAATTCAGTGACATCGAGTCCATTCTTTGAGTTGTGGAACCATCTCACCCTCCTTTTCCAAGTTGCTCCTCCACCATTAGCATAAACTCACTGCCCACCGAGGTTCCTATCTAATCTTTCTAGTCGCTGTTGTCAGTTTGATCGCATAGAGATCGATCTTGACAGAGCACAGTGTTCAAGGCAGACATTCTTTACTGGTTAAGCTAAACTAGTGTTTGCTTTTAAGAAGACTTCAGGGGACTTTTTTGGTTTTAACTTCTAAGGTTTAAAGATTATCTCAGGGCATCAGTTTCAGGGGGACCCTAAATCTTTCTTGTTGTTGTAGTTTCAATCCTTTCTTTTCACATTTCTTCCCAGAGCAGGAGGAATAGAGTTGGACGCCATCAGGCCTAAAGTAACCCCATGTTCTTAAAGCAGTGGTTAGGTCCTTCTCTAAATTATCCTTTTACCACCAAAGCACTCAGAGTTCTTCAGTCTGGGGCCACAAGGCCAAGTCTTCTGAGCTGCTGAGAATGGGCCCAAAGGAAGCAAATGCTCTAGGCTGGACGTTGCTCCAGACATCCTTCCAGCCTTTCGCCTACATTCTTTCTAGGTCGCCCCTACCCCCCTCAGGCTCTATTGACAGCTTCCCCAGTCCTGGCAAGCCTGCAAGAGGCCAACCAGAGAAGGTAACAGTGTCCCTCTGATTCCTATCATCAGCATGATTGGAAAAGTCGGCTTTGAAACCACAGAGGGATTGAGAGTGTTGAGGCAGGAGCTGGGGAGGCACAGTAGACAGCGAAACAGCTGAATTAAACAGCATCTGTGAGTCACTGCTCTCCTGCCTGCCGCCCCAGTCCTGGCATGAACTGAGAAGCTGGGAAGACAGTTATCTTCTCAGCCAGTGAAATTGCTCTCTGCGGAAAGAACCAGAAGGACTGCTCTTAAAATTACAGCAGGAAAGGTTTTAGGCAAGACGTCATGAATAATTCCCTGACCTTTAAGGAGCTCTAAAGGATTCTCACAGAGACCTGGTGATGCAGTGGTTAAGTACACAGCTGCTCACCAAAAGGTCAGCAGTTCAAACCCTCTCAGCACCTCTGCTGGAGAAAAGCCCTAGCAGTCTGCTCCTGTAAAAATTACAGCTTAGGAAACCACTATGGCGCAATTCTACTCTGTCATGAGGTTGCTGGTGGCATAGGGCCTAAGACATTTGACTGCTAACCAGAAGGCTGGGAGTTCAAACTCACCAGCCACTCCTTGGAAGGAAGACTGGGCAATCCCAAGGAGAGGTCACTATGAGTTGGAATTGACTCCACAGCAGTGAGTTTGTTTTTTGGTTTTATGAGTCAGAATTAACTCAAAAACAGTTCTATGCTGTCATATAGGGTCACTGTGAGTCAGATTTGACTAGAGGCCACACAACAACAACAACAACAACAGAAGATTTCATAGTGTCACTTTCATGGGAGGCATCCAGTACTTTGTCAAAGTTCCATCTGTCTGGGGCTACTCAGGTCAGTCCTGCCCCCTTGATTATCTTTGTCCTGTGCTGTGGTGACCCCATATTCGTGAATAGACCTTATATAGTCCCAGCACAGAATTGCTGCGTTGCTGTGAAATGCACAGGTGATCGTTGTTGCATGCCCTCACCTGTAATGACTGGCCACCCCCACTGCCTTTTGCTTCTGGTGACTGGGGTCATTGCTTTGGTAAAATGAATTTGCTTAAAAAGTTAGCCTGGAAGATGTGCCTTTGCTTTGTCTTCAATGTGTCAATGTTCTCTTTCTTTCCCTATATTCTCCAGCCAGAAAACCAAACCCAACCCATTGCTGTCGAGTGATGCCGATTCACGGTGACCCCATGTGCTACAAAGTAGAACTGAACTCTGTCGGATTTTCTTGGCTATAATCTTTATGGAAGCTGATCACCAGTCCTTTCTTTCACAGCTCCTCTGGGTGAGTTCAAACTGCCAACCTTTAGGTTAGTTTTTGTTGTTAGTTACTGTCAAACAGTTGTGACTCATGGCAACCCCTATGGAGTAGCACTGCTCCATAGAGCTTTTAAAGCTGAGACTTTTCACCAGCAGATCACCAGGGCTGTCTTCTGAGGTGTAGCTGAGTGAGTTTGCACTGCCAGCATTTTGGCCAGTAGTTGAGTGCAAACTATTGGTACCACTCAAGCACCCTTCCCTTCCTTGAAAGAAGATAGAAACTAGCCCCAGCCCAGACCTAGAGGTCCCCATTTATGAAAGTAGGCCCAGACAGGGGGTTGGGAGTGGGAGAGAGCACCTAGCTTTTAGGTCATCAGCTTTGGAATAAATTCTTTTTTTTAAAAAAATTATTTTTTAAATTGTGATTTCGGTGAAAGTTTACAGAGCAAATTCACTTTCCATACAGCAGTTCACATACACTTTGTCTCATGGCATTGACTATAATTTACCACAATGCAACAGCTCTCCTCCCACTTCCTCCTCATAGTTACCTCTTCCCTGTGTCCTTCCCTCCATGTACTCCTGCCCCCTGAGCTATGTCCCTGTGCATACAGAGCCCTTCTATTCTCCCATGATTGTTCTCTCCAGGGAGTGTACCTACTTAGTGTAAATGTTCAGCTCATATTCCTGTCTTGTGTTTGGCTGGAAGCCTCAGAAGTGGGTTTAATTCCAGACCTGAAGGACAGCTAGGGGCCATAGTCTTAGTGGTTCCATCAGGCTCTATCAGACCAGCAAACTTGGTCTCTCTTTTTTTTTTTTTCCAAATGATTTTGAGTTTTGTTCCAAATTGTTCTCCCACTCTATACAGGATCTCCTACATAGATCCCCCTTCCGAGTGGTTGACAATGGTAGTCGGGCACCATCTAGTTCTTCTGGTTGGAATAAATTCTTTATCAACCTACTTGAATATGATCCTCCTAATGAGAGAGAGATTATTATACCCATTTTATAGTCAAGCAAGTGAGGCTTAGAGAGGTTAATAGTTTACCCAAGTCTTATGGCCAGTAGGTATATTAGTCTGGATGGAAGCCAGGGTTTTGGACATCTGAAACAGGGCTTTTTCCACTCCACTGCACAGTTTTTTACTTCCAGTATAATAATATATAGTGATGCAGATAAAAACAAATGGTTGGTAAGAAAAGACCAACCGTAATAACCATGGGACTGATCACTTGCTGAGCTCCCACTGTGTGCCAGATGTCATTCATCATCTCATTCATTCTTTCAACAACCCTGTGAGGTACATGATGTTCTTTCCCTTTTACAGATGAGAAAAATGAAGCTCAGAGAGGTTCTGTCATGTGATGGGGTCACACATCAAGAGTAAAGTGAAAATTCAAACCCACATTTTTTTTTACACTAAATCTTAGTACTTTCCACTGCATAATACTCTCTTCCTATAAAAATTTCCCACCCTGGTATTTAGGAGCTTTTTTTTTTTTTTTGTCAAAATCTCCATTCACACTGCTACAATGGAAACACAGCTATGAAAACATATTAGTGTGTGTTTGCTTTGCTTTGTTGTTTTTACAGAGGGCATCTTATATATACATAAATGGTGACCCAGCCCCAGGGAGGTTGCATGTTTTCTCTTCACTTTGACTTTTTTTCTTCACCTCGGTCCTGTCTTCTGCTTCTCCCCGATGCCTTTGCGTTCCCCCCCACCCCCAGGGTGTTTCTGTACTTTCCCACCTTCCTTCACCATCCTTTCTGCTCCTTTGGACCTCAGCAGCCAATCCTGTACCTCCAGCATCTCGTTGCCAAGCAACAGGCTTCCTACCTGGCCTATTGTGTTAGTATCTCCATGACAACAAGTACTGCCAAAAGGGGAAAAAAAAAGTTAGATGGTGGTATGAGGAAGTGGTGTATTTCAGGACATTCATGCATTTTTCCAGCAATACATTGCTTGCTCTCAGAGTGCCCAGAGGATATCACAGATAGCCTAACCCAAACCTCATGGGATAAGTCATGAGATTCACAGTCTGCATGTAAGGACAGAGACTCTAGCTTAGGCCTGTTCATGTGAGGGGCAAGGATGGGAGCCTTGAACAATTTTGGTTTAGACAGAGTGGGACTGGGCCATGTGATCTCCTCTCTGTCAGTTTGGAATGGCATCCCAAATCAGGATTTTTCAGCCGCTTGAATAGAGTAATGGGAAGTGTTTTTTAGTAGGACACAAAGACCAAAAAACCAAACAAGTTGCTATCAAATGAATTCCGACTCATGACAACCCCGTGTGTGTCACAGTAGTATTGTGTTCCATAGGGTTTTCAAGACTATGACCCTTTCAGAAGCAGATCATCAAGACTTCCAAAGCACCTTTGGGTAGGTTCAAACTGCCAACCTTTCAGTTAATATTTGAGCACTTAGCCATTTGCACCACCCAGGGACATAGGTAAGGCTATATGTGAACAAGGACATCACTGAAGCAAGCAGCATTGAGAGAAGGGCTATGATGTAAAGTGGGGGTGGGGATGTCATAAACAAGATTGTGGACCATGCAGGCTCCTGTCTGAGGAATGTGGGTGCATGTGAACCCAGTGTGATTTCTGGTCTGTCCAGCTGTGGGTGGATGGTTGGTTTCAGCAGCCTTTGTATCCCCTCTGCTCTTGTCTTCCAGTTTCAAGGGTCTGGTGGAAGCCTGAGGGAAAAAGAGGGAAAGAGGAAATGGGAAAGGAAATGAGGACAGCATTGAATTTCCAAGTGCCTGAGTATGTGGTGTTCAGAAGTGCCCCTGGATTCTCCAGCCACAGTCTCTAAGGGCCTGACAGATGTTGATAAGGGGCCCAGGGAGGATGGAAATGTTGGATGATGGTCTCAGAAAGGGGAAGGACAGAAAAGAAAGAGTAGGAAGCTGGAGCTGGTCAGAGCATCTAAAAACTACCTACCTGTAACTAAATCCTAGAGATGGACATGTTCCCAGGGAGCACCAGGACACCCATGAAGGCAAAGACCTTCTTCCCTCACTGCATGTTGCAAAATTTCCTCTCCTGTGGGCAAAGCAGGAGCTGCTTGGGCTATTTTTTTTTTTTTTTTTTAAGGTAAATTGTGCATGGAAGACTCTCCCCCAACCCAGTGCCTGGCACTTACAAGGGACTCAATGAACCCAGCCAACCACCCTTCTCACTGGCACTTTCTGCACTGTTACTGCCATGTGAACTGTGAAGCTGAAGCTCATCTTATCATCCTGTCCATTCCCCTGGCCCCAAGCATCCCAGGCAGAGGAACATTTCTGTACTTCCAAAACTCTAAGCATAAGAACTAGAAACATCCCAGGCCCAGTATTTAATGCAATTCCTAGCCAGAAAGTTCTTCCATACCTATAACTTACATCTTCAAAGTAGAGCAGCTCATTTGTTCTTATCTCTGTTCAGTAGGGAGTCCCTGGATGGTGAAAATGGTTAACATACTCAACTGCTAACTAACTGTAAGATTGGAGGTTTGAGTCCACTCAGAGGCACCTCAGAAGAAAGATCTGACAATCTACTTCCAAACAATCAGCCATTGAAAACCCTATGGATTACAGATCTACTTCACATACTGAATAGATTCAATAGCAACTGATTACTGGTGTTCAGTGGGGAGGGATCTGGTGGCTCTGTGGGGCCATCTCACACATTTTCTTATCCAACTTTGCTCCTCTATGTGGCCTGACTATTTAAGAACATTGTTAAAGCTCTTGGTATGTGTGGTCAAATGGAAGGTCAGGCCCCCAGTAGAGACTACAGGCCATTACTGAACAAGGTGGTTTAAGCATATAATACTTACTGTTGAGAAAGATGAAATGAGTCAGATACTCTTGGACACTGTTGGAAGAAGAACAAGTTGATTTAATTTTTCTGAACAACAATCTGCAATATGTAGCTGAGAGTTTTTGTAGGATTCTCCCCTTTACCCAATACTTCTCCTTCTAAGAATGTAGCCTAAGGAAATAGTCTGAGCTTTAAGAAAGAATCTTTCAGACATTTATCACAGTATTAGTCAGATCAACTCGACAGCAACAGATTTGGTTTTTGTATATAATACTGTCTCTGTTGAACTGTGGTTGCCTACATGTTATTGATACTGGAAGCTATGTACCAATATTTCAAATACCACCATGGTGGACAGGTTTCAGCAGAGCTTCCACACTAGGAGACTAGGAAGAAGACCTGGTGTTCTGCTTTCAGAAGCTAGTCAGTGAAAACCCTGTGGGTCACAGAATATTGTCCGAGATGTCAACTTGTTTGCTTTGAACATATCACCAGGAGGGACCGATCGCTGGAGAAAGACATCATGCTTGGTAAAAGTGGAGGGCCAGTGAAGGAGAGGGAAACATCAGTGAGATAGATTGACACAATGGCTGCAACAGTGGACTCAGTGTACCAATGATCATGAAGATATACAGGACTAGGCAACATTTTGTTTGGCGTGCATGGGGTCACTATGAGTTGGAGCCAACCCTGCGATAGCTAACAACAATTCCCAGTGTTGGTAGGATGGTTAAATATATTTTTTAAATAATGCATTCACATAATAATATATTATATTAAATATATATAATTTAACTATTAAAAATTATACTTTTGATTTTTTTCATTTTAAAATAAAAACCAAATATACTTAACACATGAAACTCAAAAAAACCAAGCTCACTGCCATCAAGTCGATTCCGACTCATAGCAACCCCCATTGGGTTTCCAAAGCAGTAAATCTTTACAGAAGTAGATTGCCTCATCGTCCTTCCATGGAGTGGCTAGTGGGTTTGAACCACCAACTTTCTGGTTAGCAGTTAGATAGATGCCTTAGGCACTGTGCTACCAGAGCTCCTTACTTAACACATGGTTAAGTGAAAAATAAATAGAACGTATGTATGGTATAACCACAGTTTCACAGTGTGTATGTGTATGGATAGTTACATTAAAAAAAACAAAAAACAAAAAAAAACCCTGGAAGACACCAAAACAGTTAAAAATGCTAACAATGACTTTAGTAAGGTAGAAGCTTGTAAGTGAAAGGCCTTTTCTTCTTTATGTTTTTCCAGATTTTCCAAGTTTTCTCTATGAGCATATATCACTGCCACAAGCAGAATGAGTTATTATTTTTAGGAGTCCTCTTTATTAAGCATACACCGTGTACTACTGTGAGAAGCATTTTTCACACATTACCTCATTTAATCTTTACAGCAACTCAATGAAGTAGATACCCTCATATTTTAGAGGAAGCAGCCAAAGCATGGAGAGGTTAAGTAACTTTCCCAAAGCTACACAGCTTATAAACACTAGGACTGATTAACACACACAAAATAAAAAAGTTGGAAAAAGCTAATCGGTTAGTGAAGGAGCCCTGGTAGCACAGTGGTAAGCGCTCAGCTGCTAAGTGAAAACTTGGCCATTCGAACCCACTAGCCTCTCTATGGGAAGAAGATGTAGCAGTCTGCTTCAGTAAAGATTTACAGCCTTGGAACCTTATGGGGCAGTTCTACTCAGTCCTACAGGGTCACTATGAGTCAGAGTTGACTTGATGGCAATAGGTTTGGTTTGGGTTGGTCATTCAGTGTGGGAGTGAGGCAGGGTGTGTGGTGTTGCATGACTTGAGGATTTCTGGTCCAAGCATGCAAATGCCAGTGCATCCCACCTAGGTGTTCCTCTTGCCTCAGCCATGCTTATCGCATAGCCCTGGCCAAACCTCCTCATTCGCCCTTCTAGGCAGAGGTGACTTCTCAGAGGCCTTGTACTGGGAGTCACAGGGCAGTGAGCTCTTGAGTGTAGGCTGGATGGGATGGGGCCAGTTACACTCCTGCGTCTGTTCAGTGTGGTGGGGGAGGAAGAAGAGGCACTGTCCTGACATGGGCTTCCCACTAGCTCACCTCTTAGCCCCCTGGTGTCTGACAGGACTCTGGGTCTTGAGGAGCAGCGTCCTGGGAGACACAGCTCTTGGAGACCCTTTTCTCTGTGTTGGAGTGAGCTGGGGAGAGGCAGCTTCTCTCCTCTGCCTGGCACCTGGGCCTTGGGTGTCCGCCAGGCTTAGATTCTCCCTCCGTGCGTGACTCCCACACTAACGTGTTGTTCCTGAAAGGGGGAGTCGTTCTGCTCTGGCAGCTTTGTGCTGACAGGAATATGGGCCCAAGCACACTTTTAGCTTGGCTCCGAGTGAGGCTGGTGGAGCCAGTGGGACAGGGAAGCTCAGCTCTGCTGGAAACACACAGGCACCTACAGTCTATCTGCTGCTCTAGAACAAGAAGGGCAACAAGACTTGAATTCATTCATGCTAGATGCTGCTCCACTTTTCAGATGATGAATGAAGTCCAGAGACTGAAACTCAGGGGAGGTCACTTAGCACTGCAATCTGGTCTTGTGCTCAGAGCCCTGGCCATTTTCACTGTAGAGCCTGCCACCAACTCCTTACTCAAGCCTATTGCCCTCCTCCCCTCACACACATTGAGTACAACCAGCTTGATGCTGACTTGAGTTGGCAGGAGGTCAGATCTGCACCTTCAGCCCAGTCCCACTGACAAGTTTAGAGTCCGACTGTGAGTCCAGCTCTCTCCAAACACCAGGCTGTGGTGTTCCAGGCAGGGTGCCAGTCCACCCCTGCAAAGCCTGGGCCTCTGGACTGGAGTAGTCCAAAATCCCCCCAGACCTCTCCTATCCCAGCACCAAAGAACTCTCTCTTCTAGTCACAGCCCAGTGGCCCTGAACTTCAGGTCCTGGGAAGTGTGTAGGGCTTGTTGAGTGATACCACCTCCATCTGCCTGGCTGAAAAACCCATCCATGGAGGAACATTGGAAGAAGCTGAGGGGAGGAAAATAATAAAGTGAGTGTGAGAAGGATGGAGCTGACAGGTTCGGTGGGAGACTCAGTCATCTGGCAGCTGCCTGGGGGGTCTACATAGGCTCAGGTTTCTCTGTCTGCAAGGAGCCCCAAGGCCCCACTGCTCTACCCCTCCCCCATGTATCAGCTCCAGGCTCCATCTGGAATCTAAGCTGTTGCTTGGGAAGCCAAACCTCTAGTAACTCTGGCCTGGATTATGTGTGTGTGTGTACATATTGTTGTTGTTAACTCCCATCAAGTGAGCCTCTCACTCATGGCATCCCCACATCCAATGAAACAAAATGCTGCCTGGTCCTGAAGCATCCCTTGCAGATCATACAGTTGTGATCCGTATGGTTCTCATTGACTGATTTTCAGAAGTAGATCCCCAGGTTCAGCACAACTTGTGGGTTAACAGGGTCCTGAATATCTCTGAGAGGAAAAAAGAATTATCCCGATTCGTGTACAAGTTAATTGGGTGCAAGAGCAGTGATAATGAGCCATTCACTGGAAATGGACTTACATGTTTACAATGTAGCATATATGTGTGTGATTATGTTTGGGGCAAGATTGTGGCACAGAATAATATTGACAACTCAAGGCTGGTTCCTCTGAGGCAAAGGTCAGATGTGTTGTCACCCTTCAAGCTTTTTTCACCAATTCTGGCACCAGCCTTCCCTCTCACAGCACTCACTACTTCTCTGCTGGGCTCATTAATTTGTTGCAGTGGCCACACAGAACTCACAGACAATACTCACAATCATGGGGTTTATTAGAGAAGTAACAGGTGACAGTTCTGGTTCAGGAATGCTCAGGACACAATTCTTCAATTAGGACAGTCTCTTCTCTGTCATGCCCAAAGGCATGCCTCTCTTTGGCCCCTGGGTCTCTCAAGCCCCTGGCCTCTGTTCTGCTTGGGCAAGTGTTACAAAGTTGTTTTAGCTCTGCTGATAGGTGCATCCCACTCTGCTAGCAAGCCTCTTGTCCAAAGGCATTCAACTTTCTCTCTCTCTGGCCTAGGAAGCTCACTGCTTTGTCTTGTGTGGTCTCTCAGGTCTGCTGCCTCTGCCACTGCCGTCTCTCTGCTGTCTCAATGCAGACATCTTAGGTCCAAGGACACATTCCACTGTTGGTTTTTATTCTCTTGATGACAGTGAAATCCCCATTTCCTCTTCTGGGATGGCTTATTACAAGCCTAGCAAGATGGCAAAACTGACCAATCCCTACTTTAGGGTTCCATACACCTTATTTCCATGGTCCCACCCCCACAAGGGTGCCATGTACCTTCATTTACATTATTAACATATTATCCAATCACTTTGGTGGGCCACAAGCACTTTACAATTGCGTAGTCCCACCCTTTTATCTGGTGGAAGTCACAAAAACCATGGCTACAAAAGCCATATTAAGTAACTTATTACACCACATAGATACACATGCATACTGAGAGAAGGATGGAAGCACATGGACTGTCTTCAGGGCACTTAATAGGTTGGGACTCAGGCATTTGTACCCTTGTGGCTTAGTCTTGCAAGCTCCAGTCTGCATTAGAGGAGAGCACTCCGAGTGCTGACAGCACCAAGAGGGGCTGTTTGGAGCTGGGCTGGGGGCTGTGGTGCAGAAGGTGTTCTGGAGCAGAGGGAAGGGAGGACACCTTTCTTCTGCTCCACTCCCGGGTGAAAGGGCTATGTACGACTGCACGTGCTTCCCGTGCCAGCTCAACTTCCTGGGAGGTATTTATAACTGAAGCGTCCAGCCCCCTGTGATTTGTGGGACAGCTTTAAACCATTGATTTTCATTAGCATTAAATCATTTCTCTTGGCTAATTGAAAAGGAACCAAGAATACTGACAGTGGAGCTATTGTATGCATTGAATCAGCAAAAAATGCCAATATGCTGACACAGCACAAGTCCTCAGCTGGGTGGCTCTGGGGGCCCTCCCTGGAGCTCAAAATTCACTTCTCTCTCAGTGGCCAGAGGCTGTGAGAAATAACCCCCTAGAATGAAGAGCCAGGAAGTATATACTTGCTTTTTGCAGGAGGGATATAGGTTAGACACTGAAAAGAACTTACAACCTAGAGAAATAGGATGAGAGACTCTAAGAAAGATTCTGAGAAGGTGACCCACCCCAGCCAAAAGGACAAGGATGGGAAGCCAGCTTTGCTGACATTTCAGGGTACTATGGGCAGAGTGGGAGCTCTGGTAACATAGTGGCTAAGACACTTGCCTGCTAACCAGACAGCTGGTGGTTCAAACCCACCAGCCACTCCTCGGAAGGAAGATTGGGCAATCCTACTTCCGTAGTGATACTGCCTCGGAAACCCAAGGAGGGGTTGCTATGAGTCGGGTTTGACTCGACGGCCCATAACAACAACAACAACAATGGGCAGAGTGGGAGGAGTAGCTGGAACAGAGGAAGTTAGGGTCAGCTGGCTAGGACTGCAGTGAATGCAGTGAACATCTCTTCTGTGTAGGCGTGTTTGGTAGCTTGGCTGGGCCATGGTTTTGAATGGCTTGGCAGCTGGATGTGGTTATTCTCCATGACAAGGTTGAATATGGTGTAATCAACTCCATGGTGGAATCTGCTGTGAGCAGCTAAGTAGTTCCCTTCGGGGTGTGGCCTGCTTCCACTATATATGGAGAACCTTTGAGGAAGGTCTACCTTTTGGCACATTTTGGGTCCTGCATTTGGCAGAGTCTTCATCGCCAGTTCCTGGACTTGAACCAGTGGCCTGCCATGTTGCTGACTGATCTTGGAATTGTGCCATTTTACCTGCCAGCCTTGGGTTCATCATCCTCAGCAGCCAGCAGCTGAGTTAGGAAATGCCTCTAGCTCCAGTGTGCCTGGAATAAGAGATAGAGCTGAAGCCCAAGGTCAAGGGGTCTTCATCCAGCCACTAGAGTTGGCACTGAATTTGAACTTCTAGTCTCCTAAACTGTAATAATAAATTCCTGTTTGTTAAGTGATCCATTTGTGGTGGTTCTGTTATAGCAGCACTAGAGAACCAAGAGAGTATGTTTGAGATCTACTTGTGGCCTGCCTCTGTCAGCTGGGCTTACCCAGAGCAGGCACAAGATGGGGAGTACTCTTTGGAGGAAGCAGAGTGATGGGATTGCTCTGCGAAGATGCAACTCCCAGGAAAAGAGCTGAGCTAGGCTGGGAATGAAAAGCCAGGGTCTTAACACTGCCTTGATCATATATTATAAATGTCTGGAAGTTCAACTCCCTGACATTACCTGAGATTAACATGGCCAGCCCCATCTTTCCTCTATAAGAACTTTGCCATTGGCCATGAAGGAAAATATGCTGTAGTCTTAAGGATAAAAGAATCTTTTTAGTGTGACCTGAAAGTACTGGCAGAGCCCTGGGCTCTAGGAATGGAGATGGGGAGTTAAATGATAAGTCCTTTTGCTGTATACAAGCCTAAGCCAAGCCAGGAGCCAGCCAGATGGATGCTGAAGGTACTGAGCCCCCATCCCACCCCTGCCAGATCCTAGCCAGCTAACCTCAACTTCCTCTGCTTCTTGCCAGTGCTCTGCCCATTCTACCCACACTCATGCTGAAATGACAGCACTGCTGGATGCCCATCCTTTTCCTTCTGTTGACACACACTGGGGTGATTGTGTGAGGTGTAAGAGGTCTATTGCCCACAAGTGTTAGATGACTGTTAAGTACACAGCGTGGGGGGTGGTGGTGGTTGGGACTCACTTTTCCAGGGAGAGCCTGTGAGCATGCTGCTGGAGAGCCCAGAGAACCTGAGATGAACAAAGAATGGAGGACACAGAGTACTTCTTCATCTCTTGGCAGGGTGTGAAATGAGCCAAAAGGGACAGACAGTCAGGGTCAGGGAATTTGGATAGGAAAGAGTCAAGTTAGAGATATGTGTGTGTTTGAGAATATGTGAAAGTAAGAATGTATGTGAGTGTGTGTGTTACTATTGTGTGAATGTGTGTGAGCTTTGTGTCAGTGAGTGTGTGTGTGTCTTTGTGTATCTGTGTGTGTCAGTGTGTGGGCATGGTGTTTGCTTCAGCAATGCTGAGATAGCAGCATTAAGTCACCTACTTTCTGTGGCATCAGGGTCACAGCTCTCTGTTCCCTGAGGGTGGTTCAGCCATGAGGACCAGACTGGGCCTCCAGCCAGAAGTGAGGCCCATGCTGGGGGCTGGTCCTGGAACTGTCCAGATTTCAAGGACAGAGACAGTATATGGCAGGTGGAGTAAGAAATCTTGCAAGAAGGCCTGAGTGTGGTCCAGAGGTTCTGTTTGTGGCTTCTGGGCCCCTGAAGGTCATTCTGTTCTCCTTCCTGTCTCAGGCTTATTTGCACCTAAACTATCCTCCTCTAGTCAGAAGGAGCTCCATAAGAAGAGATCTTCCCCATCTGTCTTACTCATACTATGGTCTTCAGTGTGTTTATTTTGGATAGTCAACCTGAGGTCTAACTGTTTATCCACCCCACCCCAATCCCACACAAACTGGCTATCTTATTCATATTCAAATTTTTAAAAAAATAGAAATTCAGGTTAGAGGTAATACATTCTGGAGACAATGTATATGCTGTTCTGACTGGAATGGGTGACAAAAATATTCATGGGAAATTTGGAATAGAACAGAGGAGAGAGAGAAACACTGTCCTGACAATTTTTTTGACTTAATAATATAACTTATTATTGTTGAGTCAGTTCCACTCATAGCGATCCTACAGGACAGAGTAGAACTGCTTCATAGATTTCCAAGGCTATAAATCTTTACAGAAGCAGACTGCCTCATCTTTCTCCCAAAGAGCAGCTGGTGGGTTTGAACTGCCAATGTTTTTGTTAGTAGCTGAGGACTTAACCATTAACAGGGCTCTTTGACTTCATGATAACTAACAGGAGCTCTGGTAGCATAGTGCCTAAGGCACTTGGCTGCTAACCAGAAGGTTGGCGGTTCAAACGCACCAGCCACTCCTCGGAAGGAAGATGGGGCAATCTACTTCCGTAGTGATTCTGCCTCGGAAACCCAAGGAGGGGTCGTTATGTGTCGGGGCCGACTCAACGGCACATAACAACAACAACATTTATTTAGTGTTTATTCTGGGTCAGGCACTCTCTTAAGTGATTTTCTCATAATAACTCAGCTAATCTTTGTAACAGCCCCATAAGATAGGTATTATTATTACCATCTCCCACCACCCATCTGTCAGTTTGTTGTACTATGGTGACTTGCATGTTATTATGGTGCTAGAAGCAATGCTACCAATATTTCAAATACCAGCAGGGTCACCCACCCATGGTGGACAAATTTCAGCAGAGCTTCCAGACTGATACAGAGTAGGAAGAAGGGCCTGAGATCTACCTCCAAAGATTAACAAATGAAAACCTTATGGATCACAACAGAACATTGTTCAACATATGGAAGATGAGCCCCCTAGGTTGGAAGGCACTTAAAATACACAGTATTTTAAGCTGCAACAATGGACCCAGGCATACCAAGGATTGTGAACATGGTGCAAGATCGGGCAACATTTCATTCTGTTTTACATGAAGTTACCATGAGTTGGATCTGACTTGATAGCAACTAACAATAGCATTATTATCTCCATTTTACAAATGAGGGAAGAGGCCCAAGGAGGTTAGGTGACAAGCTAGGAATTGGCAGTGCAGGATTTGCACTGGGGATTGGGAGCAGAGTTTGGGCTCCAGGGCTTCTATTCATCATCCCAGTGAGAGTACAGTGTCTATACCCCATGTTGGAGTCCAGGGATACCCCAGACTTTTACCATGAATGATTGTGCTGGTTTTCTTACCCTCTTCCTGAGAGCTCAAATTTTTCCTTCCTATTTTGCAGCTGGTAAACAAAACACTAAGAAAGAGAAATTATTTGCCCAAACTCTCTCAGCCCATGATGGGATCCATGGCACTGCATCCAGGAGTTTCAACTCCCAGGATTTATTTATTTATTAGCATATTTATCCTCTTGATGCTGTGGTTTAAATGCTTTTGACTTTTTTGAAATTTGCAACCTAACCGCATTCACAGAATGCAGACGGGCCCACTGCAAGGAGGAGCTGTCCTATCAGCACCACGGCCACTGCCCCGCATGTCCTGCCTGCCCCCTGAGAGGGCGTGGAGATCTGGGCCTGTAACCCTGAGCCCAACCAGTCCTCCAGACCTGGGAGCATGAATATAGCGTCTGCTTTCCCTGCCTTCATTCTACTCCTGGCTCCGTGGATCAGTCTGCACACATGCTCTCACCACCTTCTGCGCTGAAGTAAAATATTTATAGGCTCAAAATACTTCCTAGCTGTAGGGCTTTTGAGGTATTGAGCCAGCAGCTTCCATTTGTCCTGATGGGGCCTGGAGCCAGAATGAGTGGAGGCTAGAATGCTGAGAGAGGCTGGGAGTGATGAGGAGGTAAAGATGAACAACAGAGCAGAATGGTTACAAGCAGTCTCTGGAGATAGATATTCTGGGTCCAATCCTGGGCTCTGCCACTTACTAGCTGTGTGATCATGAGCAAGTCCCTCAGCCTCACTGTGCTTCAATGCCCTTGTCTGTGAAGTGGGGGTGATAATAGTAGGACCCAAAAACAGGGCAATTACAAGTTAAGAAAGGTGAAGCACTTAGACCAGTGCCTGGCCCAAGTCAGTAAATACAAATGAATAAGTGTTTGATTTAAAAATAAAACACTCATTAGGGTTAGGCTGCAAGTGCAGACAGTTGGGGTATAGACTGGAAAGGGAAGATTGGACAAGGTAGATATGCTTAGTGGGTGTGGTGTGGGCTGTATACCATGTCAGGGTTGGAACCATGCTACTTTACCTTGATAGCCCACCAACCTCTCAAATCACCTGCCATGCAGCAAACTGTCCCACGCTGTGTCCTCAAATTTGACTTCTTCCCTTCGGGTAAGAAGGGCAACTATTCTCATTAATATAATCACTACCATTTCTTGAGGACATACTATGTGCCAGACACCATGCTAGGTGCTTTGTATTTATTCTTTCATTTAATTTTTACAAAACCCTATTACAGAGATCTCAGATAAGCAAAGGACTACTAAAGAAGAACAAAGTAGGAGGCCTCCCATTCCCCAACCCCAAATCCTACTGTTTAGCCCCAGCAGTCAAAACAACCTGGCATTGGTACAATGACAGACACATAGACCAATGGAACAGAATTGAGAACCCAGAAATAAATCCATCTACTTATGGACAGCTGATCTTTGACAAAGGGCTGAAACTCATTAAATGTGAAAGAGATAGTCTCTTTAACAAATGGTGCTGGCAAAATTGGATATCCACTTGCAGAAAAATGAAACAGGATCCATATCTCACACTATATACAAAAACTAACACAAGAGGGATCAAAAACCTGAATGTAAAACTGAAAACAATAATCAAAGACAAAATAGGGGCAAACTTAGGAGCCTAATACATGGCATAAATATACTATCAAACATAATTGAAAACACACGAACAGCGGAAAACAATGTAGATGACTGGGACCACCTAAAAATTAAACATTTATGCACATCAGAAAACTTCACCAAAAGAGTAAAAAGAGTACCTACATACTGGGATACATTTTTTTGCAATGGCATATTAGACAAGGGACTAATCTCTAAAATTTATAGAAATGGGGGCAAAGTTATAGTTATAAAAACTTCTTAGTCATAACCTTGAGGGGATGAGTCACTGGATATGGGCTCAGGACTATAGTCTCAGGGGACACTAAGGACAACTGGCATAATGTCCATAAAAACAATGTTCTACATCCTGCTTTGGTAAGTAGCAACTGGTGTCTTAAAAGCTTGTGAGCAGCTATGTGAGGTGCAACTTTTGGTGTCTTCCTGTCTGGGGCAAAGAAGAGTGAAGAAAATCAAACATGCAAGGAAACAGGTAATCTAAAGGGTTAATGCACCATGTGAATCCTAGCCTTCATGACTCTGAGACCAGAAGAACTAGATGATGCCCAGCTACCATTGCTGACCATTCCAAAAAGAATCAGAATAAGAGGTTCCAGATAGAGTGGAAGGAAAATGTGGAACAAAACTCAAAATCATATAAAAGATTAGGTTACTGACCTGATGCAGCATGGTGGAACCCCTGAGATTATAGCCCTTAAACATCCTTCAAGTTGGGAACTGAACTCAACCACTGTGGCTCAACTTTTAGCCAATTGGTAAGCCTATAAGGTGAACAGTGATACCAAGAGGGTTTGCACTTACTAGAACAGTCAATGGTAAGAGATCAAGAGGGCAGCATTTGCCCAGGGATAGAGCTAGGACTCGACGGCAAACAACAACAACAACAACAAAGAGCTAGGAAGGTGGGAGGGGATAGGAAAGAAGAATAAAGGGAAGTGATGGGTGCAGGGAGGAAGTGGGAAGAGTGCTATTGCATCGTGGGGATCACAGTGAATGTCACAAAACAGAATGTGTGTGGCTTATTGAATGGAAAACCAATTTGCTCTGTAAACTTTCACCCAAATCACAATAATTTTTTTTTTTAAATCCATATTAAAACTTATTGCAGATAAGGATTTTGGGTATTTAAGCTTTCTGCTTAAATAATTTCGCTAAAGACATGTAGTAAGAAGTAGCAGACCTAGGATTTGAACCTCATTCTTCCTGACTCCAAAGCCTTTACTGTTTCTACCACGCATTTTCAAACTGTCTAGTTTCCTGCCCCTTCCATTGGTGTTACTATATCCAGCATGGTCAGTGTTTTTATTGTTGCAGCTGCAGGTTTCTGCCCCGGGTCTGGTGGGCGCTCTGGTCCTCCTCCGCTCTGCTGAAGGCTTCCAGGAGAGCCCAGCAGTTCATCCTCCATACCTGGGCACTTGGGATGGAGGGACACTTGATAAAGAAGGTTCTTTGTCCTTGTGACAAGAGTAATATCACCACTTGTTGAATCTTTATTATGGGCCAATCACTGTTTAAACATTTTGCTAACTAATTTACTTGTCACAGTGATCCTATTTGGTAAGTCCTAGTTTCAGCCTCATTGTACCGATGAAGAAAGTCAAAGGTTATTGGATTTGCCTGAGGTCAAACCATTAGCAAGTAAGTAGCAGAGCCAAGCTTTGAACTCAGGCACTCTGTCTGTAGCAGTTTATTCTCTAACCACTACATCACACAGAGGAGGTTGGGAATGCAATCATTAAATCTACAGTTCTCAAATATCTCAAACTACCAAGCCCCTGGCCCTGCTCCTGCCTCTTCCTTGAAGTCTTCCCAGATTTTGTGTTATTGATAGACTGACCCACACATCCCCATAGCATTTTGTGTGCCTCTCATGTACACCACACATGCTGCTTGTGATGAGTGTGCATGTGTTTCTTCTCCACCAGATTGTTGGCTTATTGAGAGCAGAACCTGGGTCTCAGCCTTCACCATTGCCCTAGCTCCTGGCAAAACACCTGGCACATGGAGGATGCTCAGCCAAGGTGTGTGATTATTCAACAAAGGAATCTTGCTGTGAATCTGTTTGTAAGTGCATTATCTTTGATAATGGGGAGTACTAACTCTCTAATGAAAGAGTCCTGGTGGCACGATAATTAAGCACTTGGCTGCTAACTAAAAGGTCAACAGTTCGAAACCACCAGCCACTCTGTGGGAGAAAGACCTGGCAATCTGCTCCCATAAAGATTATAGCCAAGGATATGGAGGTAGTTCTGCTCTTAGAATCAACTTGACAGCACATAAAAACCCTTTAATGTAACTTATTGAAGACAGGGATCCTAGAATGAGAGACCAAGGAATGCTTCAGACCCTCTTAGTCGGTTTAAGATGCTTAGAAGGAAGAAGAGCAAAGAGAGCGTGCTTGGAGGAAGGGATCTGTTAGCGATCCAACCTACACACATATACATGCATGCTCACGTAAGAGAGTGACTCCTTGGTTCTGTTCCCAGCTCCACCCCCAAATTTCGCCCCTTGAAACTCCCAACACGCATTGTGAAGGTATCACAAATGGTGATCAGTACTGATGTTTAGCTTGAACAGCCAAACCAAACCAAACCTACTGTCATCCAGTGGATTCCAACTCATAGTAATTCTTTTCGGGCAGAGTAGAACTGCTCCATAGAGTTTCTAAGGCGGTAAATCTTTATGGAAACAGACTGCTTCATCTTCTCCCACAGAGCAGCTGGTGGGTCAAAACTGCTGGCCTTTTGGTTAGCAGCTGGCCTTTTGGTTAGCAGCTGAATGCTTTAGCCATTATGCCACTAGAGCCCTGGCTTAAACAGAGCCCAGTGCCATGTGACCCGTTAGAGTGAAGTAGAACTGCCTCATAGGATTTCCCAAGGCATATACCTTTACACATCCCGTGGAGCTGCTGGTGGGTTTGAACGTCCAAACTTTTGGTTAGCAGCCAAATGTTTTAACCACTATGCCACCAGAGCTCCTGAACAAACCCCCTGTCCAAAAGGAACATAGATTATCCTGCTTCTCTGGGATGTCTCCCTCTAACACACAGGCAGGATTTAGACACCATTACAACTAACCCTGCTCACTGTAGGAGCCCAAATATTGTCCAGACATTTCCTTATTCAGCTTGCTCAGGACATAAGGTTGTGGGAGCACAGGGGCAGAAAAGATTCTCCTCATTTCACAGGAGGAGACACTGTGCTCTAGAGCAAGGATGGAGTCTTCCAAATCATTTGGTCCATTAAGAACGTAGATTGGGTACTGTGGCCAGCTGGCATCTCACTAGGGCCCAGGAGAGATCATCTGGGCAGAGGCCTCACCCTTGAGCTTTGGAGGCTGAGTGCCCATGGGTCTCAATCCCCCATGAAGATTCTCTCCTCTTCCTTCTCTACCTACTTCCCAGCTTCCAGTAACCCCAGAATCTTCCTCCTCAATCCCACCATAGCCCAGATATACCCACGGCCACCAAGTAGACAGCTGGCTTAGGCCCATCTCCCTGCCCCCCTTATTCATACTGCCTTCAGTATCATATAGGGCACTGCTACAGAACCACCTAAGTCCCCAGGACCACAAAAGGCAAACAGGATATGAGAGGGGTAGGGGAAGCTGACTAGATTTAGGGGTGTCGGGGGCACAAAGAAGGCCACCCTCAGAGTTGCCCTTGTCTGATTTTTCTCTCTGTTTTTTTTTGAAATCTGAAAACTTGATTCAGCCTTCCGTTCCCTCTTCCCCTGACTCTGGAAGGCCCAAAGCTGCCAGTAATGGGCAAGGACAGAGTTGACTGTGGAGGCTGGAGTGTGCAGGCTGACGCTGGACATGCACTTGGTGGTTGTGCCCGAGGGTTCCAGGCTTGTCCCTCAGAGTCCTCATACCTGTGTTTGTATCGCAGCGCTACTATTGTGCACCAGTATGTGCCCTTGGGAAGCTCATTGAACTCCCTCAGACTCGTTTTCCTTATCTGTGACATGGGTATAATAAAACCTACCTTGTGAGGATTACAAATAATGTCTCGGTAAAAGGGAGATGGGTTAATATGTCTAGGGCAGGGCGACCCCTTTCAACGCTAAGATGCTGAGCATCTGTGGTTTCTCACTCTGAAAGTGAACCTGGAAAGCTGCTTCGCAGCCCTTCTCCACCAGGCTGAAATCACTCACTTTGTTTGGGGAGCCCTCTTTCACCTCCACAAATGTGGTTTCATTCTCCCAGGCCCCCACCTGGGACAGTGATTGTCACATTCCATGCCTGTTCTGCTCCTGTCTAGGTGAGGCTGTCCTCTGGGCGGGATAGAGCAGAGCCCCAGCTGCAGTCGAGAGGGCGGGGTGGGGCTCCAGTGACCTACCACAGGGGAATGTTTTTAAATCCTCTTCCCATCGAGCTTTTGAAAAAATGATGATCGAGTAAAAGCAGCAACTGCGTCTGCTCCATTAGCAAGTGAGGTAGAAGTAGGCTCCTCGGCCTTAGGGCTCTTTCAGCTGGAAACCTGGCCAGCCCTAGCAGTAGGGACTAGGGTGGCTGAGCCCTGAGGGTCCAGGCCCATCCGGGCAGAGCTGACAGCTGGGGATGCATCAGGACCATTTACGTGAGTTGGGCCCCTGGGAGACCCCTAGGCAGCATACTCTGGGTGGAAGAGCAGCTTCCAGTAGGGATGCAGTCAGAGCCAAGATGCAGCTCTGGGTTCTCTCACAGCATACTTTCCAGAGGAGGTGGTCTGGGGGCCTTAATTGGCTTTGGTCCCCACACTGGGAGTTAGTGGGCTCTGGGGTTGAGGAGCAAAGAAGAGGTGGGGCCATGTGGCACTGTGCCAGTGCAGGGGAGCTGACCTGGGAATGCTGAAGTCCCCATGACATGGCTACAGGGGTCAGTGGTCCAATGCTGTTCTGAGTGGCCAGCTGGTTCACTCAGCTCATTAGAGCACAGAGTTCAGTGCCAGAGCCCAAGGTCAGTAGTTCAGGGCCCATATGAGCAGGTCCACATGTGAGCCTCTGGTCCTGCCCGGGGGGGTTGTCATAGATGCATGGGGCCGATAACTAGAGTGGTTGAGGGGAAGGAGGATGACAGTAAATCCACCTTCTCTCTAATTGGGAAGAAGTCTGACTATAGAACCTGAAATTAGGCTAAAGCATAGCATTTTATTTTGTCTAAAAGACTCCCTGTTTCTCCACCTCACTGCAGTTTCTAGGATTTGATCCTACCCTCATTTTGCAGCGTGGGCATGGAGAGGTTAAATAAGGTACCCAATTCTCAAAGCTGCAGGTACCTGCTTGGCACTCTCTGAGATCCCTTTATGAGAGTTCTTCCCAGTCCCTCCTGTGGGGCTGGCCTTGACATGATGAGGTGGGCACAGGGGAGGGAGGCTGTGGGCAGGCAGCAGGTGACTCTGAGTAGCCCTTCAGTCTGTGGTCTGGTGTGTGGGCAGGGAATGGCATAGATGAGGAAGGAAGTAAGAGTCAGGCAATTCTTGGATGTTATCCCCTAGGTCCAGGTGATGGGCAGCCACTGGAGAGGTAGAAGCAAGCTACCTGTGGTTCCCTGAATATACATGCCTTTGCCATCCTTATCTGCTGGAGGAGGGAGTAGTTGCATTAAACCAATTGCCATCAAGTTGATTACAATTCACAGCAACCCAATGTTTCAGAGTAGAACTGTACTCTATAGGGTTTGCAATGGCTAGTTTCTCAGAATTAGATTGACAGGCCTTTTTTCTGAGGCACCTTTGAGTGGACTCAAACTTCCAACCTTTCAGTTAGCAGCTGAACACATTAACCATTTACATCACCCCGGGACTCCAGGTCATCCAACAGTGGTATCAAGTCATTAAAGTACAAATTAGAGGAAAAGGGAGGGGGCCAGAGGTCTGCTCTTTCTTGTGGAACTTATTTCATCTGTCAGTAGAGGAATCCAATAAGCCCTGACTCTCACGGCCATTTCAAGCTGTCGTTTTGGAAATCCATCAGTCCTCAAGGGTTTACACTGGCTGCTTATAGCTGCAGTAACTGATCCCAGATCACAGAGTCAAAGGCCAAGGAGAGGTCAGTAAAAGCCATGAACAATCCCATGCAGTTGCTGACAGCTTTCCAGGTATCACAGTGGTTTGGGGTGCACTGGCCATGCTTTAGGTTGTATTTTCTCTGTCTAGAAGGTCTTTTGTCACCATCTTCATTCAATTCCAGTTTACCCTTTGAGAGTCAATTTGGGCATTTTCCTTATACATAAATATTTGCCTATATCTTTAATTTCTCCAGGACAATGGCACTGCTTCTTTAGCAATGCATGAGAGCCCTGTCCACTTACCATTACTAGCTATTACAATGTCTTTTTAAAAATAGTAAATTTGAAAGCAATAAATGATAGCACATTGTTGTTTAAGTTGCATTTATTTTATTATTAATGAGGTCTTTTGTTTTTCACCTTTTTTGTTTGTTTGTTTTTTTGGCTGATTGTATATGGTTTTATGAACTTCTTATTCAAGTCTTTTGCCTTTCCTCCTGTGGGGTGTTTGCTTTTAATTCTTGCTTATTATTATGGTTCCCTATATGTAAAAGTATTAACTCCTTGTCTCATACACATTGCGAGCATTTTTATAATTTACTGATACCTTGAACCCTTTGTAGGACTTTTTTGTTCATACAGAGATTTAAACTTTTATGCACTCAGACCTGTTAGTGTTTTCTTTGATAATTTCTGCCCTTGATATGATGTTTAGAAAGCCCTTTCCTACTGCAGAATTATGGAAACATTCATGCATATGTTCTGCAAATTCTTTTCTGACTTTTTTTTTTTTTTTTTCACATTTACCTCTCTAAGCTATCCAGAATTGAATATGTGTGTCTTTGTAAACTGTCTGAAATCCCCTTTGAAATGAAAGTGATTAATAGATCAATTAATTCATGAATTATCATGGCAGGAAGAGGAGGCTGGTAGAAGGAGAGAGGCTGATGACACAGGAGAGAGATGGATTAATTAATAGAACAAGGTCCTAAAAGAGAAGGGAGCAAGTGCTGGGGCATGGGGTGCAGGAAGAAAGATCTGCCTTGAAAGAAAGGTGGGGACTCAGTTTCTGACAGTAGAAGGACGGAATCAGGAGGTGACAGAGGTCGGTTTTACAAGAGCAGGAAGGGGTAGGGATGCAGGCTGTGAGCCAGATGCCCACACCCCCCGTGACTGTGGGGCTGGGGAGTGAGGAGAGATGGCATCAATGGGGAGGACCAGAGAATGGCATGAGCTGGTAGCAAGAGTCTCAAAGAGAGGGGTTAATGAGTTCACAGGTTTGTGCTTGGGGACAGTTGTGATTGGATGTCCCACCTTTCGCCCCAGTGGGATGGGGAAGAATATTAAACTCCACTAGAGAGGTAACAGTGGAGGGGGCAGGAGTCAGGTAAGGTGGTGAGGTGAGAGAACATGCAGAGAAAAGACTAAAATCATAAGGGAATTTATTTACCATGTGCAGGACACTCTAGCATCAGGAAATGATAGGAGATTTGAGAGGGAGAGGTCTGCAGGAAGGATATTCTGTCTACCCTCAATGGACAAGAATGTAGTCAAGGAAAGTTAAACTAACCCCACTGTGCCGGAGCCTTGCAATTTATATGGCATTCTCACCTATGTGTGCACAGTTGCATAAGAGCCTCACAATAGGCTTTCAGAGCAGAGAGGTGAAGGGATGTGCAGAGTCAAGCAGGCAGCCAGGGATCAGCTTGGTGTGCATGCCTCACCCATATCATCTTCATCTGCTAGGTGTAGAAGCTTGAGCACAGATACACGGGAAGGGTTTCTGCTGCTGGTGGTGATGAGGAACAAGCCAAGGGCTGGCCAGTGCCTAATGCTCTTCTTTTCTCCCTTCTCTCTGCAGGACAGTAGACCTTGCTGACCATGAATGGGATGGCCAATGTGAACTCTGCCAGCCGCCCCCACTATCCCTCCTCCATCCCTGTGCCCCGAGCTTCTTCCCAGACCAGAATTCATACACCAGGCGCTTCTCCCCAGCTGCGGCCACGCCAGGCTGGCCTGGCCCTGAGCCCCCAGCGAGCAGCTTCCCCAAGATTGGGCAAGACTGCAGGCCCTTCCAGAAACTCCTCTCCACGGGCCTCCCGAGGCAGAGGCTCCCCCAAGGCTGCTGGGGCAGTGAGGGAGTCAGCCGAGGGTGGTGAAGGCCTCTCTGGCTCCCCATGGAGCAGCCCCAGGGTAACTCCAAAAGCAGCCTTCCCCAGCCGGGCTGGGCTCAGAAGAGCTGGGGAAACACAGGGCACCCAGGGCAAGAAGAAGAAGGTCCAGGAAGGGATTCCAATCCGCCAGACCCGGGGCAGGAGCCCATCTCGGACAAGCTCTCATGGAGAAACTCAAATACCAGCAGCGCCTGTAGGTCGAAAGCCTCTTAGCTGCCCAGGAAGAGACCAAAAAGATATAAACTACAAAAGTTCTGAGATCTCCCGGGCTTTGGAGTATGATGAAGGGGCCATTTCAGGGGCTGCTTCTCCAGTCAGCAGCCCAGGACTGAGTAAACGGCCCTCCCCGACTCTGGGAACCATTAGTTTCTCTTCCATCCATCAGCAAAGTCAACCAGTCACAGCCACAGTGGCACCCTTCCAGTACAGGTGAGCTGGGAGGAGCAGGCAGGGAGGGAGGAGGGGACAGTGGTGCTGGGACCCAGAGGGAGGCCAGAGAGGAAAGGGCCATTGATGATGAGAGGCTAGGTGAAGGAGTGGAGGAGAACAGAGGGTCTGAGGGTAGACAAGAAGTTAGGCAGAATGAGGCCTGCTAAATTGGGGCTTTGGAGAGCTGAGATGGGACTGGGGACATAAAAGGAGGACCTGGATCCAAGCTCTGGGGACCCCACCACAAGCAGAATCTCAAAAGGAGGGCATCCCCCAAAATTTACTCAGAGACAGAAGCTGGGGCATGGATACATGTGAAGGATTTCTGCAGCTGCTCTCTGGGAAATGATAAAGCAGTACATGAAGGTATTATAGATGCTTCTGTAGAGACACAGGGAGGTAGGTCAGTCTTACACAACTCATTTGCCACCACTGTGGAGTTAGGCTAATGCCTCATTGTCCTGGGCACTGCAGTTCATGATGAGTTAAATCCTAAATGTTCCTCTTAGGTGCTTCCATAATAACACTTCTGTTTCTGTCTGTCTTTCTGTCTCTCCTTTTTTTTCCCTTCCCTCTCTATCTACTCACCATATTGCTTTATGCATATCCATGTATATGGCTGGCACAGCAAGGGCTATCAGTAATGCTTCTTAAATGGTCAGATAGAGGTTGCCACAGTGGATGATGGTGGTGGTGGCTGGGCAATACTCATTACAACATGGTCAACAAGCTAGTCTCTCCAGCTGTCTTCACACACGGCAAAGAATGCATAGAAAAACAAATACTTCAGTCACTAGGCTTTTTTAAGAAAAATATAACTCTGTATTAAAACACCCACATTAAGTAAACTAAAATTTTGATAACTAATTATTATGCAGCTTAAGAAATGTCCAAATGCAAATTAAGTACCTTCCTGACTAAACTCCCAATTTTTTTTCCTATGCTAATGCAGGGAGAAAATAGCACTCGCATTTTAGGTGTAGAAATGCCAGTGCATAGCTCTCTGGATACTTGGGGTCTCTGAGGCATCAGAGTGCCAAGGAAGAAAAAATAACAAAACATGAGGAGCTTTAACTTTTGCTAGAACCAACAGTGTGACTTGATCTCTGAAACATCTAATGCAGCCTTATACTACAGTAACAGATATTTGGAGTCCAGGACAGGGAAGTTCCCACTATATTCTGCATGAAGTAAGGCCTCATTTAGGGTGTTACCAACACTACATTTTAAGAGGATTTGGACATTTGAAAACACTTTTAGAGAAAGGCCGACAGGTTGGTGAGGGATCCAAAAAAGGTGTTATAAGAATGATTAAAGGCACTGAAGAAGTTTGCTTTGGAGAGGGAAGGTTTGGGGAGGGTCTGAGAACTGTTTTTAAATATTTGAAGGGCTGTCATGTTGTAAGATGAATTAGATTTACTTGGTGCAGCTCCAAAGAACTGAGTCAGCATGATGGTGGTTAGAAGTCAGTTTCAGCCAGATTTGAGGCTCAATAGGAAGAATTTTCCAACAGCTAAAGAGATTTACAAATTGAATGTAAGGCAGTGAGCTCCCCGTTATTGGAAGAATTCTAGCTGACTCCATGATCAAAGGAAGTTCTTGCCTGGGAGATCTCTGGCTCTCAAAGCATTCCTTCTGTCTGACTGTGCTGCCCATAACGTGCACCCATTTTTCTAAAGGGCAGCCCTTTTCTAAAGGGCAGCTCACATCTGTCCCTTGTGACCTTCTCAACTGAGATTCTAAGGCTGATGAGAAAACTCAAGGAAGCAGAAATGCAGGGCAGGCCTTCCTTTGAATAGCCTTTTTCCAATTAGTAAAATGCTTGTCTGGTGACTCTGGCTTTCTTCTCCTACCTGATTTTCTTCATTTTGAAATCATTCTTTGGGTAAAAGTGTCTCAGCATCCAACTGTTTAAAATTTTACATTCTTCACCCTACATGTCCGCTGGCATATTTTAGAACCTGACATTTTCCAAAGAGGTCAGAACTTTTTCCTCTGAACAACGCAATGCAACTTAAACAGAACATTGTTTCCTTAATTCAACAAATATCCCCTGCAGGTTTGCATTTTAAGCAGAAATGGAAATGTGTCACACCACCCCAGTGATGGTCTTCTCCACTCCACCTCCTAGGCCCTGCCCCTTTCAAGTCCTGGGTCATAGCTTGGGCAAGGGTGAGTTAGGGCCAACAACACC
This sequence comes from Orycteropus afer afer, assembly GCF_000298275.1. Lineage (NCBI taxonomy): Eukaryota > Metazoa > Chordata > Mammalia > Tubulidentata > Orycteropodidae > Orycteropus > Orycteropus afer. Next base: position 8,645,184 of record NW_006921662.1, read on the forward strand.
CTGAGACTAAATGCTGCAGGCAGATGGGTGGGAGCCTTGCACCACCCCTCCATACCACCCCCAACAAGGCCTGGAGCTGCTGCCATAGGCAGCTTTGTCAAGGCCCAGGCTAGGCCACCCTGCCAAGCCTCCTAGCCAAAGAGGTGCCATCTGCTCTCTAGAAGCCACAGATACCGTTTTCATGGAAATCTGCCCTGTCCCTGGCACCTTGACCTTCTGCAGAGACTCAGCTGAACCAGAAGCAGAGGTTGTCATGCATCTGTCCCCGCCTCAGCCTGGTGGGGCCTGACCTGCTTCTCAGGAAGCGTCAGCCATCTTTTCCCCTCCTCCATCTCTTTTCAAGGGTCTGGATGTGGTCCTTCCTGGTGAAGCTCAGCTCCTCTGACACATCTACTATTCCCTCTGGATACCTCTTCTTACTGAACTCAGAGAGGAATACATGCCCCTCGGTCTGTTTCTCAAGCCTCTGGTCTCATCATCGATTTCATCAGAATCTCAACCTCATTCCCTACGCTCTCTTGGAAAAGGGCCACAGCAGCTTGTCCATGACTGTTGCTGCTATTTTCCAAGTGCCACAGGTTTTCTTTCTCTGGCAGCTCTGTGCTTCTCTCTTTGGGCAGATTTTTGTTAGGGCTGTAATGAGGAGAGTAGGGATAATGTTGTTGGCATTGTAGGGTTAATTGGTGTCTGTCACCATCATGATTTTCTTCTGTCAGATTCAACCTCTCTCAGGTTTGCAGCATAGATAATCCTATCAATGCAGGCTGGGAAGTGAAGGGAAGTATGAGGCCTGGCTGTGTTTGGGAAGGTGGGCATCCTGGCAGACCCTTTCACATGGGAAGGCTTTTCCTGTTGGAAGCAAGCATGAATAAAATAGAGCAGACTGAAGTTAAAGAGTTAAGACCAACTTCCCTGATGTCTCTAGGACTAATTCACTCACTGCTGTTGGGTCGGGATCCAATTCATAGCGATCCCTCCTTGGGTTTCCGAGGCAGTATCAATGCAGAAGTAGATTGCCCAACCTTCATTCCGAGGAGTGGCTGGTGGGTTCAAACCGCCACCTTTCTGGTTAGCAGCCAAATAAATGCCTTAGGCACTGCGCCACCAGAGCTCCTTCTCTAGGACTAGAGTTTCCCATATTGCTAATGCAACCTCATACACCCTTGTATCATAATAATGACAGTAATAGTCTTACTAGCAAACTAGTCCTACTTCTAAGTGATTGGCTGCTAATGGAAAGTTGCCTGTTTGAGTGCACTCAGCAGCTCCCTGGGAGAAAGACCTGGTGATCTGCTCCCTTAGTGGTTAAAACTCATTGCCATCAAGTCAATTCCAACTTCCAGTGACCCTATAGGATAGAGTAGAACTGCCTCATAGGGTTTCCAAAGCTGTAATCTACAGAAGCCGACTGCCACTCTTTCTCCCACAGGGTGGCTGGTGGATTTGGACTGCCTGCCTTTTGGTTAGCAGCCAAGTGCTTAGCCACTGTGCCACCAGGGCTCCTTAGTCCTGTAAAGATTAGAGCCTAGAAAGCCCTATGCGGCAGTTCTACTTTGTCACACGAGGCTGCTAAGAGTCAAAGATTGACTTGATAGCACCTAACAACAACAATGCTGCTACTTCTAACATTGATTAGTGTGTGCCTTCTGTGCTGAGGGGATAAGTCACTTGACTGCTAACCAGAAGGTCAGTGATTCAAACCCACCAGGTGCTCCATGGAAGGAAAATGAGGTGATCTACTTCTGTAAAGATTTACAGCCTCAGAAATCCAAGGAGGGGTCGTTATGAGTCAGACCTGACTCAGTGTCAGTGGGTTCTGTGCTGAGTGGATAAGGTACTTGACTGCTAACCAGAAGGTCAGTGGTTCAAACCCACCAGGTGCTCCATGGAAGGAAGACAGGGTAATCTACTTCTGTAAAGATTTACAGCCTTAGAAACCCAACAGGGGTCGCTACAAGTCAGAAACGACTCAATGGCAGTGAGTTTGGTTTGGTTTGTTGGTTTCTGTGCTGAGCTCTTTGCATATATTATCTTATTCAGTGAAACACTTGATACATTATACACCTAAACTCCTTCTGCCCAGTAGAATGTCCTACTACCTTCTCACTAATATATTGCATCCCTTACTTCAAAAACCTAAGTCCACACTTGTTTCTTTCAAGAGGCCACTGACTCCGGTTGTTCTTTCTCCCCTTGGCGCTCATGTACGTAGACAGACATTTAATTGACAGTGTACATGGTAAGTGCCCCCATCCCATGAGCACTTCCCAGGTGCCAGGATACCACTCCACCCATGCACTGCCACCCCCAGCTGGGGGCCTGCAGACACTCAAGAGCTCACCTCTGTCTCAGTGGCTTAGAAAGAGCAGTCACAGCAAACACCTCACACAACCCTGGACTGTCAGACTGACCTGGCCTTGGAGGTCATCTATTTCACCTCCCAATGGAAGCAAGATTTGCTCTAGGTTATACAGCAAGTTAATGGCAGAGCTGGGCCCAGATCCCAGCCATCTAGGTATTGAGAAAAGTAAAAGGTGGAGAGAGAAAAAAACAAATTTCAGTAGCTTCCAAGTCGCATAGGGTCCCCTGGCCCTGCCTACGCCTCCCCAGGATCAGCCCATCAATTTCCCCTCCTGCCTGCACAGCCTTCCCTTCCCCCTCCTGCCAAGCTGCCAAAGGGTCCATTTAGCTGGAGACAGCAGGCGGACGGGTGGGCGGGCCAGCTCAGAGAGCCCAGGGTGATTGCCTATAATAAAAGCTCCCACAGCCTTTGTTCCTGGGACGGATTGCATGGTTGGGGTTGTGCTAAGAGGTCTGTGTGCAGTTGGGCGCTGGTGTCCAGAGACCTCACCCTTCCTGCCTGCTGCCACAACTGGTCCAGCATGGACTTATCCCTCCAAGAGTCACTGTAACCCCAGCTGAGATTATCCTTTCTTCTTCCCCGACCTCCTAGCTGCTTAGGCTGTGAGCATGCACCAAGATCAGTGTGCCCCTGAACTACCAGGAATCAGTGACCTCACTGACCAGGGACCTCTTCTCTGTGTATGTGCACATGCCTGCACATACATGTACATCCTGAGGGCAGGTATCATAGCAGAACAAAAGTCCAAGGGCCTGGAGTTACTGATTGATCCTTTTGCACTCTGTGGATCCCTCTGTGGGTGATGCGTGTTCCTAGGAATGGGTGGAATGCCAATGAGTAGCTGGCAACAGGCATCCTTGTTCCCTCAGGGGCTCCTGGCCTGACTCAACTTTCCACAGCAGCCCTGCTGCCCACTGGAGTGCACATATGTGCACACATGCATCAGGGAGGGCCCAGCCCAGAGGAGTGCAGGGCACCAATAGAGAGAAGAATCAAGCTCACAGGGGGTTCTTTGAGTCCCATCGAGAAGCATTGAGGCCAGGACAACCTGTGCCATGAGTGACCACTCCTTCTCTGTCCCACAGATTGCAGGCAGACCAGGAGCCTGGCCCCCTCCCCCAGAGCAGCTGGGCCCTTGATGGCTTCTCCAGCCCCATTGGTGGGATGGAGGAGGACTTCTCCTGCATGGGTAAGTGCTCTGGGGAAAGATGTCCTCCTTGGGATGGGGAGGCCACTAACTAGAACTCTCTTCACTGCCCACATGGAGGAAGAAGTGGCCTCAGCTGAAGGGGTCCAGGTCTTGACAATGAGACATCAACCTGTGAATTGCACATTGAGTTTTTGTCATGCTTAACTCGATCCAGGGTTGGTTTGCAAATCCAGGAGCAAGCCAAGGTCAGGGTAGGAAGAAGGCAAGTGGGTGCTGGTTTTATCTGACTTTCAGGTTGTGGGAGTTACTAAGATCCTGACAAAGAGGTACCATGCTGGGAAAGTGAAAGCCAAGAGCCAGGTTCCAAGCAAAACCATAAGCATAATTTCAGGACCTGGGAACCAAAGAGGCAGCCCAGAGCCATCTAGCTAACTGCCTGATGACAGCCTCCTCTCCCAGGACCACCTTCAACAGGCCACTCTCACAGGGGTCAACTTCCTTGTGGCAGCCTGTAGTCTTGAAATCTAGCACCTGATGCACTTAATGCTGTTAACTGAACTTCAGAAACTAGAATGTGAGATTTACTGAAAGTCCTCTGATACTCACAAACAGTAGTATTTCTTAAGGGGAGAGACAATGCCTTGTTTCCAAGTATATCTTTGGTCCAGTCTACAGTCCATCGCAGGTGCTCAGTTGGTGTATCTGAATGAATGAATGAATGAGTAAGTGAGGACCTGTATACCATAGGTCAGGTCCTAAGTGGGTCACATCCTAAACCATTAACAGGGAAGAATTAAGGGATGTGTGTTGAGTTTCTTGCCATATTAAAAAAATACCTGGAGAGTAGCTGAGATCCACATCAGAGGTATGAGATACTCCACACTGCAGAGAACCAGCTCTATACTTTTGAAACAAGAGACACACCCCAAGAAAGTCACCAACTTGCTTTTGTCAAACCTGAGACTGTCCAAAGGATTTTTCTATAGCCTCATGACACTGCATTGCTCCAGCGGGGCACAGCTGGGGCTTAGAATACAGCTAATGTTACTTTGGCCCTGATGGTGTGCCAGTCCTACCTGTTACCTGCTGGGCAGGTGGTCAGTGACCCTTCAACCTAGGAGCTGGGTCCTTGGGGCCTGGTCTATGACTGTGACCTTGGAGCCACCTTGACCCTGCAAACAGTGCCACAACCCTCATTCATCCACAGTAAGCTTTGGTGGGGGCATGGGGTGGAGACTGGGCATTTAACAAGCCATCTCCTCCCACAAAGTATACACGCAGGGGAACCAGGGCATGGCAGGGGACAAAAGGAAACCAAATTTCACTGGCACTGAAAACCCATCAAAATTAGAATGTGGTAACCAGGAAACTATGTGGGGCTCTATTTTTACATTTGCAGTTTTGTTAGTGTAATGGCTTCCTTATGTGAATACCACATTGTTTGAGCCTAATGATCTCCACCTAACCCAGCACTCGTTCATTATTATTATTATCTGATGAGTTGGTGAAAGCGCTTACACTTTTCATGTCTGCTGCAGATTGGCTTTAGAGGAATTCCCTCAGACACGTCAACTGAATGACCACCCTTACCAGCTTGATCTCAAAGTGTCAGTAGATCACAGGTTGGGTTACCCAGTGGGGCAAAGTGGGGTAATGCCTGGAGATGGACTTTACCTAGGAAAGTGAGAAATACCAGCTTCCTCCAAGGCTCCTGGGGAAGAAGAACAACATTCACAGTGCTGCCTCTGCTCTGGTGCTAGCTTGTTGTCATGGTGATCCATCTCTGCTAACCTCAACATCCAGCTCTTTGACGGGTGGGTCGAATGAGGAGAGAGATCTGGGATTTGCTTGTGTGTGTGAGGGAGCTCTCACTCTTCTGAGCTTGAAGAAAAGAGAGAAGAGAGGAGACCATTGAAGGGTTTCATTTTGTCCTGCTTCCTCACCTCCCTGAATTTCAGTCAGGGCAATGCATGACTCATTCATTCATATTTTCATTCATTCTTTCTTTCATTCAGTCAACCATCAGTGAATGTTACCTTGTATCAAATATTGCTTGACTCCTTCCTTTAAGGAGCTCACAGTCTATGTACTTGCTCCAGGGAGCCTTCAGTATCCTGTCCTGATAGGAGTTGATGAAGCAGCCCAGCCAGCCTGCCTCCCTTGCCAGGCCCCACAGCATGAAGAGGTCACTGAGTTTATTCTTCCCACTTTGTAGAAGGAGAATTGGATGTCTTGGAGAGTACCATATCATATATTTCTTTTATATAATTCACAGCTATTGGTCACATTATTTCCATATAATTTGGAGATGGCAGGAGATAGATCTGCTTTTTGAAGCTCAAATATCCTCCTTTCTTCTCTATAAACTCATTTTGTTTCCATCACCTAGCACAGTACCTGGCAGTCAGTGTTTGGTGAATGAGTGAATTGAGTGGGTAAGTGAGAGTGAATTAGTGAATGATCCAAAGTAAATGGCCATGCACTTCATCTACCCTCTTCCAGCCTGTTTCTTGCTCTGCTGGCTGAGAAGGAGCAACCAGTCTTTTTCTCCGAGGTCTTTGGAGTATCCAGGCTCACCACATCTGGGGAGTCAAGGTCCTTGAGGGGAGCAGGAGAATGCTGAAGAACTTTCTCAGCCTTGCACTATGTTCTTACTTATTCTCTCTGGGAATAGAGTCCCAGTAAGGCTGATTGGTGTTTGTACAGCAGGAAGAGAATTTCCCAGGATGACTTAAACACCAAGCAGGAGTTTGGGGGATGGTCTTCATATGTCCCAAAAGCCATTCACAACCAGCTTCTCCTGCTGCCTTTGCTTTGGGGCAAGTGTGGAAGTGCCTGAGCCCATGGGTGTTCATACATGTTCCCTAACCCTCTCCTAGCCCATGTGGCCCTGCTGGTCAGGTGGGCTTTACATAGCCCAGTGCTAGTCCCATCTGCTCGCATTCCCTTTGGTGGATGTCAGTGCAAAGCAGCACATAGACCACCATCAGATCTTAATTTGGAAAGTCAAGAGCAGCCAGGGCTGATGTTAGCGCATGCCCACATGTGTGAGGACATGTGCAGGAGGATTGGGAAAGGTCGCCCCAAGGTTTACACAGATTCCTTAATTACTTCCACTTTGTGGCATGTTTGAGTGAGTGCTAAGAGGACACATAATGAAGGGATCTTGTCTCATCATAACATATGTCACCAGGGAACAAGCCAGAGCCTCCTCCCTGCCTTGCTTCTCACAGGAGGGTTGATATATATAGTGTGGGAGGGGCCGTGCCAAGTTTGGCCTCATGCTGGGGTTATTTTGCTTTTTCTTCTCTTTCTTCTCCCTTATTGAGCTGACTCCATCTTTAATCCATAGTTAAGTTTTTTTTTTTTTTTTAAGTCTTACAGATTTTGGAATAGGGATAAAGTCCGCATTCTGAGAAAATTTGCAAACCTGGTCTGCCCTCAGGCTAGGGCAGGAAGGAGGTGTGGCAACTGTATTCTCTGGAAGAGGAGTTTGTTTGAGGCCCATAGCCAGGCTCTAGAGCTCCCTAGGTGGTGCATAAGGTTAAGCTCTGGATTACTAGCTAAAAGGTTGGTGGTTAGAACCCATCCAGAGGTACCTTAGAAGGCCAGCTTGGCAATCTGCTGCCAAAAGATCACAGCCTTGCAACCTTTATGGAGCAGTTCTACTCTGCACACATGGGGTCACCATGAGTCAGAATCAACTCGACAGCAACTATCAACAACAACAAAGTAGGCTGCAGCTCAGTGGTGCAAGCTCACCATGGCCTTCTGAGAGTCTCAGGCCAAATGCAAGTATCCTAGGCCTACAAATGACTTGGAGCCAAAGAATAGAGGAATTCAAAGCTCTAGTGAGCCTTATAGACCCCTCAAATCTGACCTCCTTTTGTACTGGAGAGAGATGAGGCTCACAGAGAAGAAATGACTTGCTCAAGATCGCACAGTTAGTTAGCAGGTGAATCAAAACTAAGACTGCTGGTTTTCTCACTCCCCACACACTTAAATAACCAAATGGTAATAATGGCTACCATTTACTGAGCACCTACTATGTGCAGTGCACAGTTCTGGGTGCTTTACATAAAGTGTTTCATGCCTGCCTTATACAACACTGTGAAGGTGGTATTAGTACTCTGTGTTATAGATGAGACAACTCAGGCTCCAGGATGGTATCTAAAATCACTTATCTGAGGACATACATTTAGAGAGCTATACCAGGATTTGAATCCAAGCTTGTCAAAAGGCCATGCTCTTTTCATGTTCCTCCCCTGGCTTCCTGTCAGTTGCTCATACTCACTGTGTTAACTGCACACTCTTCAGGCTCAACTCCAGACTCTCTTAACATCTGCCAAGTGGTGGGGAAGGAATTCAGGTCAGTAAGCCATAGTCCCTAAGGGCATCTCCCTCTACCTGGGCAGGCCCCAGGATGTCACTGGCATCTCTGTCACTCCAAACCTGTGTCATTTCATGCTGCGTTCACACCGCCTGTGTTCTCTGCCCTCTGGGGACTTCTGGGCTAAGATGAGCCAGTGCCCCAGCCATCCGTGCAGAGAGGATGTGCAGACAATTGACTGGAAAACACAGAACCAGTTCAGGGATGAATGGTATTAGCTCTGATCTCAGGGCTCCAGCAGGGTGAGTACCCTGTGGGGCAGAGGAGGCTTGGGAGAGTGTGGGGGTCACTGCAAGCCCTATTTGGGTAAACAGAATAGCCGTCTGGGACCAAGTAGACTTCCAGGATCTGAGGTGAGAGAGAGGGAATTAAAATACTAGTACCAGTAGCTGATTCTTACTGAGTGCTTATTCTGATGAACTTGGAGGACATTAGGCATTATCACTAGTGTGTGCCATCAAGTTGATTCCAACTCAGAGTGATCCTATGGGATAAAATAGAACTGCCTCATAGGGTTTCCTAGGCTGGACGTCTTTACATGTAGGAGCAGATCACTATGTCTTTTCTCCTGCAGAGCCACTCATGGATTCAAACCACTGACCTTCACCACCAGGGCTCCTGGGATTGCCATAAACACTTTTAATCCTTCTAACAACCATATAAACATTAAAACTAAGCTCTCTAGTTTTTCATCACAGTTTCATCACTTGCTAGCTGTGCAACCTTAGGCAAGTTACTTAATCTCTCTGTGCCTCTGGCTGTAAAACTGGGGAGCATAGTAGTCCTTTCCTCATAGCGTTTTGTTAGGATTAAGTACATCAGTACAGGTAAAGTGCTTAAAAGAGAATCTGACACATATTAACTGCTCAGTACCTACTTTGTATTATTTGTTACTGAGGGAAAGATATTACCATCACCCCTCACTTTACAGATGAGGAAACTGGTGCAGAGAGGTTAGTGACTTGCCCAAGGTGGTCCAGCCAGGATTTGAACCAGGCAGCCTGTCTTCAGAGCTCATGCTCTTATGCTTTCTGATCTCACTGGAGGGGTGTCACCAGCCAGGGTGTCCCAGGAAGGCGAGGAGAGGCAGTGGGCTGACAAGCACTCAGATCCTGGCTCTGGGAGGCAAGCACTCAGAGCCTGGCTCTGGGAGGGGTGGTTAAGCAAGAGGCCAGAGAAGTGAGGTCATCTGAGGTACCCTGCTGGAGGAACTGAAATAGAAACTGGAGGGATTTGGATTCGATTTCGTAGGAAGAAGGGAGGAGACTGACTTCTCACGACAGTTTTTGGCTAGGATTGGGATTTGCCTTCAGGCAGTGCATTGGACCCAGTGGGAGCCAATTTAATGGAGCATCAGAATAGCAGAGGTTGGGCAGCCTGGAGCCCCCTCCTGCACTGCCACCCTAGCCCAGGCCCTCCCTAGACTGCTTCCCCTCTATAAGATGTATCAGTTGCTCTGTATGGTATTTGCAATTGTGAATGCTCAAGATAAAACAACACAGAAGAAGGTCTAGCTTCCTTCTATCCTGCTTCACGCAGAGAAAACCAGGGCCTGCACGTTGCCCAAATACAGAAAAAATATATATATATATTTTAATTCACCTAATGTTTATTAAGTGATTACTATATGCCAAGGAGCTCTAGTGGCACAGTTATTAAGGCATTTGACTGCTAACCAGAAGGTTGATGGTTCAAACCCACCAGCTACTCTGCAGAAGGAAGCTGAGGCAATCTTCTGTAAAGACTTACTACCTTGGAAAGCCAATGGAGGTTGCTATGAGTCAGAATCTACTCGATGGCAGTAGTTTTTTTTTTGTGTGTGTGCTATATACTAGCCTACCACCTATCTATCAGTTTGCCATATAGGGGTGGCTTGCATGTAGCTGTGAGCTGGGAGCTATGCCACCAGTATTTCAAATACCAGCATGGTCATCTATGGTGGATAGGTTTCAGAGGAGCTTCCAGACTAAGACAGACTAGGAAGAAAGGCCTAGTGATCTACTTCCAAAAACTAGCCAATGGAAACCCTATATTGTTGGATAAAGTGCTAGAGATGAGCCCTCTGGGTTGGAGGGCACTACACAATAGTGGCAACAATAAACTCAAACATAGCAGCAGTTACAAAGATGGTGCATAACTGGGCAAGTTTTGTTCTGTTGTATACGGGGTTGCCAAGAGTCAGAGCCAACTCAGTGGCAATTAACAACAAAGTGCCAGGCACTGTTCTAGGAGCTTGAGATACATCAGCAGACAGAATGGCTGAAGACCCTGCCCTTGTGGGGCTCATGTTGCAGTCTGGAGCTGTGCAGTTATACATGATCCCCATGGTTACTGTCATAGTCATTTAGTGCTGCTGTAATGGTAATACCACAAATGAATAGCTTTAGCAAATAAATTTATTTTCTAACAGTTGAGGAGGCTAGAAGTCCAAACAGAGCACTGGCTCTAGGGGAAGGCCTTCTCTGTCTGTTCTGGGAGAAGTTCCTTGTCTCTATAGCTTCTGTTTCCTAGTTCCTTGGAGATCTCCTTGTGGCTTGATATCTATCTTCCCCTATCTCGCTTGGCTTAATCTACTTCTTTCACATTTTCTAAGAGACTGACTCAAAACACACCCTACACTAATCCTGGCTGACATAACAAGGACAACCCATTCCAAAATGAGATTATAACCACAGGCATAGAGGTTAGATTTACAACACATATTTTTGGAGGATGCAATTCAATCCAGAACAGTCACCCTGGAGAAACCTTAGCCCTGGGATATGTCTCCCACCCCAGAGAGGCTGGCAGAGTTCTGGTCTCATGCCGCCCCCCAGGACTGCAGCAACAGTAGGCTGTGGACCACCCCTCTTCACCTTGAGTCTCTTATGCTGGGAAAGATGAAATAGAAGAGAGAGGTGATAAACTGCCCCCCTCATAGGTTTCTTGGAGGATTGTCTCCCGTACTATATACCTGTCTCTCTTGGACTCAGCTTCCTCCCGGCAGGGTTTTAAGAGATTCAACACTTCAACCTGAGATAAACTGTGTCAGCTCAGATTACTAGGAAATCTCGGCCCCATCTTTAATTCTCTGTGAGCCTATAGGCCGTGGGAAGGCCCTGAGGATAAGGATACTTATAGGGAGGAGGCCTGATTAATAGGAATCTCTCCAGATTGGGGGAGCTCTGGTGGCATAGTGCCTAAGGCACTTGACTGCTCACCAGAAGGCTGGCGGTTTAAATCCAAGCCACTCCTTGGAAGGAAGGTTGGGCAATCCTACTTCCGTAGTGATACTGCCTCGGAAACCCAAGGAGGGGTCGCTATGAGTCGGGGCCGACTCAATGGCAAACAATAACAACAACAACATACAACTTCAGGGATAATTTTCCTGGGAGCTGTGGGGCAGCTATAAGTTTTTGTGGCAGGAGGCAGAGGAACCTGAAATATTTGCTGAACTTCTACCACTGCCCTTCCTACTCTTGAGACCAATCCAAGGAAACCTGAACTCCAGCATTGCCCTGAAGACTTAGCTTCTCAGATCGTTGCCCTACCCCCCCTGGGCAAAGGTTGGCCAAAACCCATAAACCCAAATCAGTTGTCATCAAGGGGATTCCAACCCATAACAACCCTGTGTTTGTAGCATAGCACTGCTCCATAGGGTTTGCAGTAGGAGCTCTTTTGAAGCAATGATTGAGTACCTAGCTGCTAATTGAGAGGTTGGTGGCTCAAACCTACCAGCTGCTCCGTGGGAGGAAGATGTGGCAGTCTGCTTGCTTGAAGATTACAGCCTCGAAAACCGTATAGGGCAGTTCCATTCTGTCCTATAGGGCCACAATACTTGAAAACAAATGGGTTTGGTTTGATTTTTTGTGACCTTTCAGAGCAGACTGCCAGGCCTTTCTTCCGAGGTGCCTCTGGGTGGGTTTGAATCACCAAACTTTTGGTTAGTAGTGGCATGCTTAACTCATTGCACCATATAGGGACTTTAAAGTTTGGCCAGCCCTTCTCAAAACTTTTAAAATAGGGCTTCCACTCCTCCCTGGTCTTGGGAAGGTCCAGGGCAAGTGGAGAACCTGCAACAGGCCTCACCTGACGAAGTGCTGACTCCAAAACCAATCATTTTCAAGGCTGTAGTCCCTCCCTCCAACACCAGGAATGGGCAGAAACTAGAGCACAGCAGCCCACCCCCAAAGTAAGAGGATTAGGGTTCCCTGCTGAGAAACTTCCCCCCCACAATAAGATTGCCCAGCAGGGTTTACACAGAAGGCACTCTGGGGAGAGGCCATTGAAGAGAGTGAGGTGACATAGACACAATAACTATGAAGATTAAGTGCTGAGAATTACCCCCAGTCACAGTATTCGTTGTCCTCTGAGTCCTTGAAGAGGCGAAAGGAATAAAAAACCTGCCTACCTGTGTGTGGCTCCTGGGTGGTGGGAGTCGCAGGTTGCAGAGGGAACTGAAGAAAATGAAAGGGTCAGGACATAGGATGGGTCAGAGAGTGTGGGATTATCTATCCCCGAGCAGATGAAGCTAAGAGGGGAGGGGAAGACAGAAATACTTGGCTGTCTGCTTTCAAGAAAATCATTCCACCTCGAAGAGAGCAGGAGAAGGGAATCAGCATATTCTGCCACATGGAATAATTGAGGTCAGGGAGGTAAGAGAACTTCCCAAGCTGGGGGAGAACTCAACCCCACTGGTGGTGGAGGAAGAGCAGCCCTAAATTCACATAAAGACTGGCACAGTCCAAGGGCAGGAGCTGACCCAGTGAGCTCACTGCATCTTTCCTGCCTCAGAATTGAGTTTTCAGGGAGGCAGAAGGGAGCGCAGAGGTGGTAAGCTCCTTGACATGAAATCCAGAGGTGTGAAAGACTCCATTCTTATCACAGCCTCAGAAACTCCTACCCATCACCAGTGAATATTCCTAACATTTGTAGAGCAGTTTTTATATGCCAAGTAATTGCCAGTGATTATTCTATTAAAATTCATTGAGATATGAATCCATGGCATTCCTCTGTTAGGTTTAATGCCTCATTTAAAAACCTAACAAAAACTCTAATAAAGCACAGGGGTGCCAGCTGAGAAAATGAATGCAGCCAGGATATGGGAGCGTCATTTTCTCCAGGGCTGCAAGAAGGCCAGTTTCTTTTAAGGCAGGTGTTTCCAGCTGGTTTAGGTTAAGATGGGTAAAGGGTTTCTCCTTACTCTTGCAGTTATCTTTAACTTTTTGGCTTTGAGGAGCTCTTTAACAACCTGATTAACATTACAGATATCTCCTCAGACAAATGGACATATTCACAATGTATAGCTTGTAATTTGATGGGAGGTTTTACGGACCTCCTGAATCCAGTCTGTGAATACAGATTAGGGCATTCTGGTCTGGAGTAGTGGTCTCGTCACTGGGTTGGCAAGACAATCTCAGGTTTGGGTCTTGTGTTTCTCTTCACCAGGTTTTTGTGTTCACCTGGCCCGCTACACAAGTAGAATTAACCACGAGTGGGCCAGTTCTGCTGCAAGGCAGGTCATTGAATAAGATTCTCTTTGAGGTGCCATTTAGTATTGTGATTCAGTGGCCTCAAAACAACCCTGTGCAAATGGTCAGGTTTGGCTCTAGGTTTGTCCATATCCAACTATACTACATACACAGCAATGTATGTGTCTTTATCCAACATGGGGACAGAGCTACAGCTCTCACTCCACCCTCTTCTTGCCTGCCTGGAATCTCCCCTCACATGCCTGCAGTTGCCATGACAATAGATTGGGCTAGTCCTTGGCTGACAGGGATGTACCTGGGTAGGGTAGAGCTTATCTAGGACCAGTGTGTGATGGATGCCCTGACTAGTGTGTATGGGACAGTTGCCATGGCAACATATAAGACAAGCACATGTGGCAAACATCTGAACTTTTTTATCCTGAGCTCTTTATTAGCCTTAGGAGCAGGGGGATCTTGAAATGGGTACAGCTTCAAAGAGAATACCTGATTAGGTATTTTCTTCCTGCCTTTCTCTTCAGACACTCAAGCTGTGAGCCCATGAGCAGAAGGAGCTCAGACTCTCCACCCCTCAACACCACCCCCACACCTACCTACCCATTGCCATTGAGTTGATTCCGACACATAGCCCCCCCATAAGACAGAGTAGAACTGCCCTATAGGTCTCTAAGGCTGTAAATCTTCACAGAAGCAGACTGCCTCCTCTTTCTCCTGCAGAGTGGCTAGGGGGTTTGAACCACTGACATTTCTTGGTTAGCAACTGAATGCTTTAAACACTACACCATCAGAGCTCCTTAACACCACACCCTACTCCCACCTAATTTCTTGTATGACCAGCTGAAGTGCACAGAATACAGGCATTTGCCTAAGGCCACACAACAGATCAAGAAGAGAACCCAGGACCCCAAAGACATGAAAATTGTTGTTCTTAGGTGCTGTTGAGTTGATTTTCGACTCATAGTGACCCAATTGACAGAGCAGAATTGCCCCATAGGGTTTTCTAGGCTGTAATCTCTCAGGAGCAGATTGCCAGGTCTTTCCCAGTGCTTAACCATTGCACTACCAGGGAAGTCCTATAGGGATTCTAGACTTGTTAGGACTTCCAGGAGCACTGGAAGTGACCAGTAATCCAGGAATGAGGTCATGGGGATGAGCTATGAAGGGACTGTCCAGAGGAGTAATCCTTCACCCTATCCTTATTCCCAGGATTACACAGACAGTCTTAATGTGACCGCAGTCCTATGCCCATGCACATCTCAGATGCAGTAGGCACCTGGTTTATAGGAAGCTTCTCAGAAGGTAGGGCAGGAGTAGTGGGAGAGGAGGTGGGACCCTCCTCAAACTTTCCATGTCCCCTTCAGGATCTTGTCCTACTTTATCTGTCAGGTCCTCAAAATTTCCTGCTATGGGGGTTTCCCTCTTCTTAAGGTCACTTGTGCAGTTGTATGGTAACTGTATGATGTTACAGGAAGACATGGGAGACTGACAGATCTGTATTCAAATTCTGATTCCATCAGCAGCCTGCTGTGTGATCTTAGTCAAGTATATTTCTCTGTAAAATGAAGATATTGATAGTCCATACTTCCTATGGTTTTATGAAAAAATGCAGGTGACATATCTAAGAGGCTCTCTGGCAATAATACGTAACTGTTAGATCCCCTGCTCTTCAGTTCAACAAGCCTAAACAATCCCTTACTAAGTATCCTGTGCAGAAGGGCTTACAATTTAGCTGGAGGGAGAAGATATCTCCCTAGGATATAACCAGGCAGAGTGAGACTATATGCCCCCTGACTGTAATCAATAGGCAGGAAAGGTAAAAATCAGTGTGGCCCAGGATGGTCAGGGAAGGCTTCCTAGAAGAGGTGGCCCTGAAACTGAGCCTTGAAATAGGACTTGAATTTATATGAGAGAAGGCATTCCATGAGAAGGGCAGGGCAAAGCAAAGATGTAAGGGTGGAATTAGGTTGGGAGTAGAAGGCAGATAGGAGAGCACCGGAAGGCAAAATTGCCAGGCAGGTGAAAGTCTTAAGTGCTGAATGGTGGTCAGTCAGATACCAGAAGGTGAAGAAAAGTTCTCGGAAGGAAGGTTGGGCAATCCTACTTCCGTAGTGATACTGCCTCGGAAACCCAAGGAGGGGTCGCTATGAGTCAGGGCTGACTCGACGGCACATAACAACAACAACAACATTCAAGCCACCTAGTCAGATATACTATCCCACAGGAGATCATGGAACTCTCCTGGCTTTAAAAGAGCGAGGGTCTAACACTTGGAGGTTCTGGGCCACACTTCTCCAGAAGAGGAAGGAGGAAACTAGTGCTTCACTGCACACCTCTTGGGTCCCTGCTGAGGACCAACAGGGTCACAAGGAAGAGCGGTCTCATGCTCTAGGTGAAGGGTCAGGACACGTCATAGAACAAGGAGCCCATGGGTGAAGGAGAGGCAATCCTTTGGAGTCCAGCTCCTGCCCTCCTCTCCCAGATCTGGTGCAGGCCCTCCCAGTCATCCCTCAGTCATAGCTCCTACAACCTCTGGGAGCTACACAGCCCAGAGCACTTGGCCTCTGAAGGGAGGACCTGTGGCTCCTCCCAGGCTTGGGGAGCCCTGGGCTTCAGACTCTAGGCCTGTTTCTGGTGTGATCAGAGATTACTTGTTTTCCTTCTCAGGACTTAGTTTCTACCCCTCCCCTTTCACACAATGGACAGTCTCATCCCTGCTTCATTCCTACCCTGCTGGCTGTAGAGGCTCAAGGGAAGATGTATTCCGCCAGCTGTGAGCTCTGAGGAATGTGGGTTGTAGCATTTCCTGGAAACTCTCCCTAGATGGTTGGGCCAGAGGGCAGGCAACCTGAGGCCACAGCCCCTGCCTCCACTCCCAGCCTTCAGTTTGCAGAGCCTCATTTTCCTCAGCAGGACAGACAGACAGCAAAGTCTCTCCTGAACCCATACACTTGACCTTGTGACCCAGGGGGAAAATCCCCAAGTCCTGAGCTCAAGGAGTCTCCTGGGACCAGTGAGGCTGAAACAGGTCCCTGTGGATCCACAGAAACATCTCAACTACCAAAGCTCTAGCCAAGCAAAAGTAGCAATTGGGTTGGTAGACTAAGGAAGCAATTGGATCAGTCTGGATGAGGCCCCAGGTATGCTAGGAAGCTAGAACCATGTTGAACCATTATGTCCATTGTCCCCTTTTCTTCTGGTAGTAGGAGTGGAGGGGCTGAAGCCCAGCTGGGGACTGCCACATGTGCCAGGGACCTTGGGCTGTAAAGAGACATGACCTACTCTTGCTCCTGTCTCCCAGAGGCATGGCAAAACAGTCCCCATGTCCCTGAACAGAGCAGAGATGTGGAGACAGGAAGTTGTGTCAACCATGATAGGCTCCATACTGGTCATTCCCCTGAGGAGCAGGAAGAGCTTCTCTAGGCTCCCTCTGGCCCAGTACTGGAGGGAAAGAGGGAAGACTGCTGGGATACCATCCCAGAAGCCTGGCTTCCATTCCAGCACGCCAGCTGTGCCGTCTCTTGCCATGGGGTATTGAGAGGTCACTGCTGTTTACAATCCCCCACACATCTGTTCTGAGTCACGCATTCATTCATTGAATCAGTCGTCATTCAACAAATATTTCTGAGAGCCCACTATGTGCACAGAACTGTAATGAGTTTTGGAGAAAAAGTTCCTAATTCCTGACTGCTGGGAGAGCCAGTCTGATAGAGGAGACAATTCTCAGGAAATGTCTAGTCTAACAGCACCATGGCAAAACTGTTTGGTAGACCAACCAAAGGTGGATGCTTGGGAAACACAGATGAGTGAATAATGAATGATGGCTACAGATGTTAGGAAGTTATAAAAGAGGTTGCAGTAAACTGGATGGGCCAAGTCAGAGAAGTATGAATCAGAAGGTACATGTGATCCCATGGAAGGCAAGGAGAATAGAGGATTTCTAATCCTCTTTCCAGAACCAGCTCCTTCTGAAGTTTTCCTTATCTTGATTGATGGCAGTGCCATTCTTACAGTAGTCCAGGCCCAACTCCTTAAGGATATTCTTTTTATTAACTTTTATTGTTGTAAAAATATGCATGACATAACATTTGCTAATTCAATATTTTTCAAGTGTATAATTTAAGGCTCTCAATTGTATTTATCATGTTATGCAACCATCACCCATAATTGTTGCCAAGTTCTTGAGGATATCTTTGATTCCTCTCTTTTCTGCACATCCATATCTGGTCTATCAGAAAATTCTACTGGCTTCAAGTTATATTAAGGGTCTGACCACTTCCTACTACCACCACAGTCACCACCCAGATTCCAGCCACCATCATTTCTCCCCTGGATTATTTAGCTGCTTCCTCCCATGATCCCAGCAGTCTGTTCTCCACACAGCAGACCCTTTCCAAAAGTGAAACCAGGTCATGTCACTCTTCTGTTCCAAATCTGCCAGTAGCTCCCATCTCACTAAGAGTAAGAGGCCTACTAAAAGTCTGGCACCCCTACTATCTCTGACCTCATTGATCCACTGTCCCCTGCACCCATTCCTCTCCATCCATCCCGATTCCTTGCTGTTCCTCAAACATACCAGGCACAATCTCAGGCCTTTGGTCTGGCTGTGCCCTCTGCCTGGAAAGCCTATCTCCCAGATATATGTAGATTTCTCCCTCTCTTCCTTCAGATCTTTATGTACGTGTCTCCTTCTTAGGAAAGCCTTTTTTGGCCACTGTATCAAAAATCCAGCCCCTACCCTGGATATTTCATATTCTCCTTCTTGCTTTATTTTTTCTCCTTAGCACTTTTCAGAAGAACTCTGATGGTGCAATGCTTAAGTGCTTAGCTGCGAACCAAAAGACTGGCAGTTCGAACCCACTAAGCTGCTCCATGGGAGGAAGACCTGGCAATCTGCTTTTGTGAAGATTATAGCCTTGGACACACTATGGGGCAGCTCTACTCTATTACATCAGGTCACTATGAGTCAGAATTGACTCAATGGTACCTAACAACTACAGCACCAGCAGTGCTTTTTAGTACCCAACATTCTTATCTAGCTGATTATCTGTTCCTCCCATTAGAAAAGTTCCATGAGGACAAGGATTTTTGTCTGTTTTATTCTCTACCATTTCTTCCAGCATCTACCACGCCTGGTATATAGAAGGCACTGAACAAGGTGCGAGCCCAGGGGACCTGTTCGCCTGGCTGCAGACAAGAGTCTGCACGCAGGCATCAGCTATTTCAGCAGCTGGTAGCCTGGCCTCGGGCACATGGTGGGTGCTCAAGAAGTGCCTGCAGATAGGTACAATGACATGGGGCAGAGAACAGAAGGAAGTGGGGAGCAATGGCTTAGGGGCCGTCAACAAAGGCACAGGGGTTGGAATCTGCATAAGCAGGTGATGAAAGACGTCATCCTAGGAGTCTGAGCTGAGAAAACTTAAAGACATGCTAGTCCCTCAGTTAGACTGGTAACAATGCTACCCTTGCCCCAGGGTGGGCGGGCTAGGCTTGCAGAGGCCTGTGCCTAGGTTCCTAGTCTTTCCTCTCCAGATCCTTACTGTGGACACAGAAACCAAGAAAATTCTTCTGTCTTTCCTTCTCTGCCCTTACCCCGGGAGGGAGCCAAGTGTGGACTCACCTGCCTACTACTGTCTGGCCCAGGCCCCATCTTGTCCCAAGGTCATCTTTCAAGGTCAACAGTGTAGGTACAGCCTAGTCCTCATTCCCATCCTCTTCTCTCTTCCACTGACACTCCAGCTCTTCTAACCCAATCTAAACAGGCAGAATCCCCAGACCCCCCACTGACAACCCAAGCTTCCAATCACTGGGGCGTGAGAATATAAAATCACACAGCCTTTCTTTGGCTGTATGCCTGTATCTTCATTCCTCAGATTGCTTTAAGTTATCAGCCAATAGATGTCAAATCACTCACCCCATCCCTATCCTGGAAACCACCAATGCCTTGGGAGAGATGAGAGAAGGGTTGGGTGATAAGTCAGTCTTTGGGGAGCTGCATATTGGGGACTTTCATGATTCCAAACCAGTCTCTTTTCCCTCCTCTCCTTCACAAACTGGCAGGATCCCAGCCCTTAAACAGGTCATTGACATTTCCAGCACCCAGTCCCTGCCCAGACAGGCTGCTCCCTCATCACACAGTTCCTCTGTGATGGCAGGACCTCTTCTCAGTGGACCATTCACACCCCTGTCCTGCACTTGGGGAAGTGGGGAATGGGAGAGTGAGAGAGGTTCAGGGCTGGGTTTGAGGATGGTGTGACAGGGCAAGTCTCTCTTTTTTTAAGAATCACTCAAGGAAACATTCTGCACATATTAGCTTTATCGACTGATGCTGGAATGGCTGTTGCCACGGGAGCAGAGCACTCCCACTGCAGTAGAGGATGGTGGGAAATTCAAGGGATGTGAAAGGAATGAAAAAAAGAGCTACATAGAAGGAGAGGTTGCATTAGGGAGTGTCAGGAAAGTTCTAGGATGCCAAAATGACTATTTAAAGGAACCACCACATGGCTGTGATAGGACCTTTTATAGGATGACAGGGGAAGGTGAGCAGTGCTGGTATGGACAGAAGGACTGAATTAACTCATAAGATGAGCAAGGAACGTGGTTTCCATCTCACAAACTAACAAATATTTCTGTAGTGAGGTTGAGATGGTGTGGAGCAGAGCTGGTGCCCCTCTTTGGACAATTCTCTCTTCTTGAAGCAAGCAGAATTTTAGAAGCTGTTTATTGAAGGTAGAGAAAGGACATGGGATTCGGGGAATAGGATATCCCTTGAGAGGAGGCACAGAGGAGCAAAGATGGATAAAGAGAGGGGGAAGGGACCAAGGTGAAACACAGAACAATGAAAGAGTAAGATAACCAGGAAGGAAGGAAGATTAGGTCCCTGGGGCAGTGGGCATCAGTGATGGTAAGTGCAGATTGACAGAGCAAGAAGTGGAATAAGAAGTTTCACAGCAATTCTAAAGGTGAATTTGAGAGGCGCCAAACTGCAGACCTAAGATACCAGATTCAAGGAGCCAAATGAACAACCGGGTGTTGCCCACAGCAGTAACACTGGGTGGAATGGATCACAGTGGAAAGAATGTTTTTAGCCAGGAGAGTAACGAGTTAATTTTTTCTTGTTTGCTAAGAAGGAGGTGAGGCTATGTGCAGGAAGGGACAATTGAGTTAGAAAACGAGCAAGAACTACTAAAACCTGGTATATCAGAGAACAGGTATCCCCAGAATCTCAAATTGCCATTTTTGGGAAGGTAAGGTTCCCATGTGAGTGAATTAGGTGTGTTCTGTGCAGATTAGAAAATGGCCTCCAAGTGAAGATAACTTCAGAAGTGATAGTTTGTGACTTCATTACATGTGTATGGAGGAGGAAGGGCTTGGTCATATTTACACAAAGATTTGGCACCCATGGTTAGGCTTAACCTCTACCGTGAGCTGAGATCTCCAGTTTGGGCATAAACATGAGCAGCTCACGTGTGCCCAGAGAGAATGTCTCCATGACTGGCCTCATTCTTTGGGTATTCTCTGTGCTTTCCCCAAGTTCTGGCAGGTTCCAAATAACACCTAAATCCCTTTTACCAGTTCCTTACTGCTTCTCACTCCCTATCTGGTATTGAAAGTCTTGGTTCCACCCATGAGTTTCCTAAATGTTGTACACAAACCCTCATGGCCAGTGTGCAAAGTGCCCTCTGGTAAAATTTTGCATCTAATTCCTTGCCTTTACTCCTTTAAGAAAATGCCTCAGCTGGGCAGAACATGAATAACCTCCTTCTTCCTGCTCTGTCTGTATGCAGACACTATATTCCAGGAAGCCTTTGAGATTTCCTCTACCTCTTCTCCTGCTTGCCCACATGATCTCTTACTCCTACATTCATATGTATTCAACACCTACTGAGTTAAGTGCTGGACTCTGGGGTTATAGCAGTGAATGAGCCAGCCAGGATCCCTGCTTTCCAGGGTTCACTCTCTCCCTCTTGTCATTCCTATGATTAGTATACATACACCTACATCTTTTTTTTTTTTTTTTTTACCTGTGATGATTTATTAATATACATGACCCTGCTTTTTCACAAGGACAGGATTACTCTTTTCTCAGGTCTTATATTGTCTGTCTTACATTCCTTGCCAGACACTGAGTTCCTGGAGGGCAGAAACCCCATCTTTTTCTGTATCTCCAAGCCACAGCCAAGGGTTTATGCTTCTTACCAAATCTTCCCCAACCACCACCACCACCACTGCCGCTGCCTGAGTTCTCTGTACTTTAATAAGCACATCCTCTCTGCACTGATCCTTATCCTTGCAGATTTTAGGATATCTCAATCCAGCACTGGGATCTTGGAAAGCAAAGAGTTCTGGGGAGACCACCAAGACCCGAGTCTTGCAGAGTACAGACTCATGTATAATTCCCAGCCCTTCAATTCTGCTTAACTAACACAGTCACAGGACCTGCTCCATGCAAGGTGCTGAGAGGATGGTGCACCAAGAGGGCACCAAAAAAATTATTTGTTTCAGGGAGTAGGTGAGAGATAGACACTTATGCAAATACTTCTCAGACCAGGCAGGTTCTGATGATTAGCACCAGGAGAGTGTGTGAACCATGAGACGCTTACACAGACACAGGGGTCTTCAGATTCTAGGAAGAAGGAGCTTGGGAGGTGGAGTGTGGCACAGAAACTGGAGTGATGGAAATTGGGGATGGGGTGAGAGGATAATATGATGGTTAGGGCATTCTGGCAAAGAGTTCTTAGGGCTCTGAAACCCCCATTGTGTGGCTGGGTGGCCTCTACCACCCAGCCTGAGAGTCTCTTGCTCAGACGGCCTGGTCCTGATTCAGAAGGTCATGGAAGGATGGGCAGTGTTGCCCTCTGAGCAGCAGCCATAGGCTGGCTGCTACCTCCTTCCTTTGCATCTTGCCCTCACTTCCACCTCATCCCTCTTCCCTGGACCCTGTGTGAGAAGGAAGAGAGAAGGGCTAGGGAAATGTTTTTCTTTTTCTTTCTTTTTTCAAATTATTCTGCAGCCCCACTTTAGCACTAGCAGGCAAAGGACGGTTTAAACCACCTCCTGATTCCCTGGGTTTGACACAAGCTTTACATTTCCAAATCCCTTTTACCTGTGAAATCGGTATTGCAACCAACCCCTCTTAAGAGAAACAGAGATTCAGCCGCTTAAATGACTTTGACAAGGTCATGCAGTCAATTAGAACGGAACCCAATCTCTTGATCCCAAGACTTAATCCTTTTCCTCTGCTGCTGCCATTCCCCTCCCCACCCTGGGCTCCATCTCTGCAAGCTACCCTGTTCTACCCCCATCTCCCATCCCCTACCTCTGGGGCACAGGAGGGTAGCCTTGTGCTTCAGAGACTGAAGCAAGTTCTGACGGTTTAGGGTGGGCGGGGAGGACCCGCAACCTGGATAGTACTTCCCCTCCCGGTGTATCTCGCCAGACCCAAACAGCCCACTCGCCTTCGCGCATCCTGAGCCACCCTCTCTGTCCGGTTTACATGCACCCCCATATCTCTTCAACACATCCTTACCCTGGACGCGGCAGGAAGCCACCCCTGCCCCACCCCCGAACCTGCTCCACCTCTCCGCGGAAAGCAGAGGGAAAAACTGGTCCTATCCTTTCTCTACCCCCTACTCCCATTCTTCCGCCTCTCCAGCTCTGCCCGAAGATACCTCCCCCTCCCGAGCCAGAAATAGACACGCACTCTCTCTCCCCCACCTCCCTCCCCTAGCGCACACTCCTCCTCTCTTCCCCTTCGCTCTCTCCTTCCCCTCCCTTCCTTCTACCGCTTACAGCTGCAGCCCGCAGCCTCTACTTGAGCCGGCGGGCAGAGTGCGGCTAGGGCGCTTTCGCTCAGTGCACAGCCCGCAGGGCTGACAGGCGGACAAGCCTGGGTCCCACACGCTGGAGCCGAAGCACCTTCGGGCGTCGGCCGAGTAGCCGCGCTTCCATTCTTCTTTTGATTAATTTCAATTTTAATTTTCCCCGCCCCGCCCCTTTTTCTCCGTCCCCGCCCCATCTCGCCACGATTCCCTTGCTCTTTCCTTTCCCCCGGCTTTTTTCCTCGCATTTCTTTCCTCTGCGCCCTTGCCTCGCCTCCCTCTTCTCTCCCTCGCTCCCTCC
>NW_006921662.1:8668855-8697159 GCF_000298275.1 Orycteropus afer afer
CGGACAGAATGCTGGGGAGCAGCGTCAAGAGCGTGCAGCCCGAGGTGGAGCTGAGCAGCGGCGGCGACGAGGGCGCGGACGAGCCGCGGGGCGCGGGCAGAAAGACGGCCGCGGTGGACGGCAAAGGCATGCTGCCCAAGCGCCCCAAGGCGCCAGGCGGTGGTGGCGGCATGGCCAAAGCCAGCGCGGCTGAGCTGAAGGTCTTCAAGTCGGGCAGCGTGGATGGCCGTGGCTCCGGCGGGCCTCCCGCCTCCAACCTGCGCAAACAGAAGTCTCTCACCAACCTCTCGTTCCTCACGGACTCCGAGAAAAAGCTGCAGCTCTATGAGCCTGAGTGGAGCGACGATATGGCTAAGGCACCCAAGGGCTTGGGCAAGGCGGGGCCCAAGGGCCGCGAGGCTCCACTCATGTCCAAGACGCTGTCTAAGTCGGAGCATTCGCTCTTCCAAGGCAAGAGCAGCCCGGCGAGCGGCGCCAAGACCCCTCTCGCCCCGCTTGCGCCCAGCTTGGGAAAGCCGAGCCGTATCCCGCGCGGCCCCTACGCGGAGGTCAAGCCGCTCAGCAAGGCTCCTGAGGCGGCCGTGAGCGATGATGGCAAGTCGGACGACGAGCTGCTTTCCAGCAAGGCAAAGGCTCAAAAGGGCTCTGGGCCCGTGCCGGCCGCCAAGGGCCAGGAGGAACGCGCCTTCCTCAAGGTGGACCCGGAGCTGGTGGTGACCGTGCTAGGGGACCTGGAGCAGCTACTCTTCAGTCAGATGCTGGGTAAGTGCTGCCGCCCCGCCCCATCCCGCCCCTGGCTTTCCCCTGGCCAGCTGCAGGGGAAGATGTGAGGGAAGCGCAGCCCCCTGCCCTTGGGACTCTCCCGACCACCGGTCAGCTTCTGAGTGGTCATTGCGACCAGATGTGCAGGGCTAAAGTACGCTTTCTCAAAGATGTCACCGGGCTAGAACTCTGGTCTTCCGTGCCAGAGGTGAGGCTGGACAATGGAATGGGGTCATAGGTTTTCGGAAACGGAGCCCATTAGCTTTTTCAAATTTTAAAGCCTAGACTCCTAATACGTCAAAAATCTGGGGCTGATGGAGCCCTCAGTGTGGTCTGTTCTCAGCCAGAGAGCACCTATCATTGCTAGGGAAGCGTCCGGTGAGAGCCCGGATCTAGGGGACAGGTGTGGGGAGCGCAGATGTGAGGGCTGGCTGGACCTGGAGCAGAGCTGATGTTCCATTTCCTCTCTGGCTCCCCAATGGGAGCACGAATCGGATTTCCCGGGTGTGGGGGTTCTGGCAACTAGAAGCATCGGGGCGGGCGGGCGGCCAGCTGTGCGCATCTGGATACGCGTCCTAGACCTCAGGCCCCGGCTCTGGCCCCTACTCTTGCCCGCCAGGACTTTTAGGGCTTGTGGAAAGGTCTGGGATTTCGCGCCGAGACTGTTTGACCAAGAAGCCTTTGCCCTTTGGCTAATGGGAGCCGAGCAGGCGGGAAGGGAGGAACAAAGCTCTCTCGGGCGGAGGAAGCGCAGAGAGCTGCTCCATTGTTGTCCGAGCCTGAGGAGTCTATACAGAAAAACCCGGAGCGGGCCCCGGAACGGCGCTTGCTTTCCCGGGAGAGCTCTTGCCCTCAGAGAGGAATAGATCGGGGATGTGTTGGGTGCACGGCTGCCGTGCTTTGGGAATCCGCACAAGTTGTGCCGGGGCCACGGGAGGACGGCGGCGGCGAGGCCTGGAGCCCGGGAGGGCCGCCTTGGCTCCGCGGACTTGTTGCAGTGGCTGGGATGTGGGTCCTCTGGCGCCCGCCCAGGGACCGGAGGCTTCCCGGGTACCCGCAGGCTGCCTGCCTGGCTGGGGCCTGGGAAGGGGCGTGTTCCGAACGCGTGTGAAGGGGCGGGGCCAACGCGGCTGCAGTCCAAGTGACCGGCTAGGCAAGGTGGGGAGGCCTGGGGGATGGTGTGGGTGGGTTCGCCTGGCAGCCTAGAGAATGCGGAGATGGAGGAGACCAATTCCGCTGCAGTCTTCCCAGGGACCCCAGACTCGGTGTGGACCAGCATGAGAGCACCATGTTCAAGGCAAAGACTGGGATTTTCAGAGAATTTATTGTCTTGTAGGAAATGCAGATCGGCTTTGCAGGAGCCATCAGGAGACTGGAGAAGGGCGAAGAAGGGTTAAAGCGTCTTTTCCCCTCCACGAGCCCCTCCTGAAGGTCCTGTCACCTCAGGAGAAAGTGGGGATTGTAGTGGAGGGACACTGAGCTCACCAGGAAGCCTCACTTTCCAAATGGAGTATGTCACCCTTGTTGAGTGCCCTGCTCTCAAGGAGCTTACCTTTTAACGGGGGTGAAACAGACAGTAAAGGAAGATAGAAATAAAATAATTCCAGACACTGGTGAACACTAAGGAGAAAATGAAACAGGACCCTGTGATAGAGAGGGACTGGAAAATGGAGGCCTGCTTTGGTCTCTCTGAGGAGGTGATAATTGAATTGTGGCTGAAGAATGAGGAGCCATCAGGCTGGCTGGAGGAAGAACATTCCTTGAGGGACTAAGCGGAGGGTGGGAATGGTACTGAGGAAGGCTTGTTTTGTCTGACTTGTGGAGAGGAAGGGAGTGTCAGGGCCATAACCTCATTTTCAAGGTCAAGGCTTCACCTGCTTATGATGACTTGGTCTGGGCTCTTCTCAGACCTGGAAGTCTCAGCACTGTTCCAGGACTTGGCTGCCCTGTTGAAGCCCTTTTGATCACTTCTCAAGAGGTACAATCACAAAAATCCTGACAAGTAGTCCTGAAAGTGGCTGGAGAGAAGGGAGAACACTAGGGTGAGGGAGAGGCAGAGCTTGGGTCCCTTAACACTCTGCTCAGCAGTTGTCACATCTCAAAGCACACTCATACTGGAGCCTCTTCACAACCTTGGAAATAGCGGGGGTGGGGGCGAAGGGGGGGCTGGCAACATTTCTCCCCACTTTCCAGTTGAGGAAATGGAGGATCAAAAGGATTGGGAGCCTTAAAGTCATCCATGAGTTCATGGTGGGAAGGAGAGTCTGCATCTGTCTCATAGTCACAGCTCTTTCTCCAAGACCTGCTTAGAGAGAGAAGAGTTAAATGATAAAGAGAGGCTCAACCAAGACAAATGTCTGCTGCACAGAGACCACCATCCTATCCTAATGACCCTACAGAGGGGTTGAGATGTTTAACGGTCTGGTGAGGGAGACTAGGGTGGAAAGTCAGACAAATTGGTTGGGGAGACTCAAGGTTGGGGAGAAGGTGGACAGAGCTTGGCATCGGCTGGTGGTGGGGAGCAAAGTAGAGGGGAGATCTGTTGAAACAGAGGTAAAAATGGAGACTAGACTCACTGGGGGGACAGTAGAGCCAGATCAGTCTCCTGAAGCCCATGAAGGTATTCCAGGTGTCAGGGCAGGACCTCAGTGGAGAGCAAGATGAAGAATGGCTGCCTTGACATCTCAGGTTGGTGGCTAAAGACACAAGAGTATTTGTTCCCCAGGCGTGAGGCTCAGAAGTCAGGTTACACTCACTCCCTGGTACCATCCCAAGCCCAAGAAGCTGCCAAGACCCAGTTTCTGAGGGGGTGGGGAGAGGCAGCCCCAAATAAGAACCTTTCTGGAATAAAAGAGAAGAGCTGAAACCTGATCATCCCCTTCCCAGAAATCAGCTGGGGCCCAGATGGTCTGGGCAGGCTCCCTACCCCTTCCCTTACCTTGGAAGCTGCCAAGTAGCTAGGGTCCCACTGGGAAATTTCAGACTGAGGTGGAGGTGCCCAGCAGGAAACTGGCCAATCCCAGGAATCAGGGCCTTTGGACATCTGACTCAGTAGTCCACATCAGGAAATTTGGCTCCCAGAGGAAAGGCAGGCAACCCAGGACCCTGGCTTGGAACTGGGGCAGGGAAGGAGGCTGCTTTCCTGAGTTCCCTGTGTGGAAGTCCTAAGTTCTGTGACTTCCTCTGGAACTCAGTTTCCCCATTTGTGAATGGAAGAGACCCACCTATGGCTTTTTCTTACTATATAGGCATTGGGGGAGGGGGAAGGCACACAGATTAAGGTAATTAGACCTGGAAAATGTTCCAAGGGGCTAAAAGAGCCCATTTCAAGATAGAGCAGTTAAACACTGTGATACCCCAAACCACACTCTTCCTACCTCATTGGTCCTGAGCCTAAGAATCTCAAGGCAAAATTGGTCTGTTGACTTCCCACACATGCAGCTTTCCCCTTCCAGCCTTCTAGATAAAGGGACAAAGCAATAAAATTAAGGAGGCCCAAGGAAGAACCAAGGAACCTGGAGTTCCACTTCCTCAGACAAGGTGTCCTGATGTAGGTGAGGTGTTGCCATGACAACAGTTAGACCTTCAGATGCGCTGGCCAAACAGAAAGGAAAATGGAAGCCAATAAAATCTTCATTTCTAAGCCAGTTTGCTGCTGGTTGTTAACTACAGAGAGTGTACTCTGGGATGCTTTGAGGAAACGGTGAAAGAAATCGCTTCACAAATACCTTTTGTGGTTTTTTTACCCGTTTATATTTAATGCATTGGGGAGCACAGGGAGTTGCTGTGAATTCTCCAAAGAAGAAGTGAGGCCCAGAGTAGACAGGTGATTTGTGCAAGCTCACCCAGCACCCTGTGTCTGAGATTCCTCATCCAGAGCCATTCTGATTCCTTCCCAGAGGTTCTTCCGGGCCTGGCAGGAGAGAGGACAAAGCTTGCTTCCACCCAACATTCTACTCGGCTCCCAGGCTGTAACAGTACTGCTGAAGGATGCTTGTGGAATCACACACTTCAAATCTCAGAAGGACCATCTTGTCTAAACCCTCTGTTCCACAAATGAGAACATGAAGGCCCAAGAAGAAGAGGGACTTAAGTTGGCCAAGGCCACTCAGTCACTATGACAGAGTCAAGAACAGAATCAGGCCCCCTGATGTCTAGTCATTCCACCACCATCCTCTGCTTCCTCTTGGTCTCTCTCCTTCATGCCTCCATGATGGATTGAGCAGTCCAGCAGGGGCAGGAGATACTCAGGGCATCTCACTGTCTTGGAGTGGGAGTCAGGGAGCTCTGCTTTCCCAGAGGTTGAAGGAAGGGCTGTGGTAAGGTGTAGGGGCCTGCTTGGAAGTGTGTGTGTGTGTGTGTGTGCATGCATGCACACACACACATATGCATGTGTAGGAGGAGGAACTGGAACAGAACCTTCCAGCTGTGAGGCCCCCTACCTTCCTCAAGGTTAGTGTGGAGGGAAGCATTTCTTTTATCACTGTGTTCAGAATTTTTTCTCCCAAGGCCATGCTTAGTGCTCTACAGGGGCCCTGCCTGGGTTCTGCTTCTGTCCTTTGGACAGTGCTTTGTCCAGATTGCTGCGGCCAAACCTGTTCTCCCAAGGCAGCCCATTGCCTCTGCTTTTGAGTTATGGACGATTATTAGGAGCATTTTATCTACTTTGGGGAGAAGGCGCAGATGGAGCAGGAGTACCCAGACCTCCTTTGCTTCCCTGTTGCATAAACTAACCCAGGGAGATGCCCTTTACCATCAATGGAGGCTCCACTGCAGGCCACAGGCCCCTTCTAGACCTGGATTGAATGGGTAACAGGACCAAGCCACTTGGAATCCTGAGTGTCTCCAGACACTTCCTTATTACACTGCCTACCACCCCTCTGCTACTGAAATCACAACATCTAAGCCCACCACCCTCTATGGCCTATCCCTAACCCCAGGCTGCCAACACCAGGTATTTTCTCTTCTACTAACCTCCAATTTCACCTTTCTCTGCAGCTACCCTTTTACACACACAGGCACCCATGCCTCACAGCCTCTGACCCCAAGGGCTGAAGGTGCAGGTTGCTCTGAGACTAAAGGGAGAACCAAATCTGCGTTTACCAGGCTGAGCAGAGCCCCCAGGGTGCGTAACTGCAGCTCAACGTCCTTGCTGCTGCACCACCTCTGCAGCACACTGCAGCGTCTCCCTGTGCAGCAAGGAGAGAGAAATCCCCTCCCCTCTGCAGAGGACTCCCCCTCCCTCACCTGTCCCTGGGATCTCACAGAACCACAGAATGGAAAATTGTCTAGTTGAGCCACCCACCTAAAGCTGAAATTAATCCTTCTATGGCATCATAGGCAGGTGGGTGTTGTGTTTACACACTTCTAGTGACAGAGGGCTCACTACCTTGTTTTCCTGGAAAGCACTCATTATTAGAAAGATCTTCCTTCTGTTGAGCCAAGATTCTTTCTTCTTAGAATTACCACTCTAGAATTTCCAGATCTTTACAGATTAAGCTAGTTTGCCTTTTCACAGAACACCTTTTCTTATATCTGAGGTCAGATCTCTATCCACACTTCATTCTTTCTTTTCTCCCTTCCCCTCCTTTCATGTTTCTATTGTTTGTCTTTTCTTTTGAAATAAGATCTGACATGGGGAGGAGCCCCCCTGAACCCTACCCCCACCTCTTCATAATGTCTGCACCTTAGAGTGGCTCCCTGCTGGGGACCCACAGCACCTGGCAGAGTTTCCTCCTGGCCCAGCCCGGAAGCTCTCCTCCTCACAGCCTTCTCCCTGTGGCTGGAAACCCTATGCTAGCCAGCCAGCCAGTGGAGGGGAAATGGACACCACATGTTTCTCATTTGTGCTGGCTGACCTCCCCCCACACCCTGTTTGGATTACCCAGACGCGTTTGATATCCCCAGAGCCTGCAGCCTTCCCTCTTGTGCACTGGAAGGGCTGGAGGCCAGGCCCAGCTCAGTGGCCCTGCGTGGGCAGACTTTCTCTGATAGGAGCCCTTGAGGCAGATACCACCTCCCACACCTTTCTCCATACTAGGGCCTGGGCCTCCCTCAGGGAGAAGGACACAGGCACCTCCTGGGTTCAATTCTACCTGTTCAATGTAAAATAGGTTTGTGTGTCTGCTGGCCAGCAGGGATTGGAGTGAAGACTGGGAAGATGCCTAGGAACTGGTGGTCTCTCCTAGCTGGAGGCTGAGAGAGGCATCAAGTTGTGCCAAGGGTGCAGCCAGCGTAGGCAGTATTGTGGGCTAAGTGTGGGTGCAGCAATGTGTGCCTGGGATAAGGGGGTAGCCACCCCTTTTCATCTTTTATAAGCACTTTTCTTCATGTCTCTGCATGAGGAGCAGCAAATTGCAGGGATGGGTAGCTAAGTAGGGGAGAGCGAGGACCTACTGGGAGTCTCCAAACTCCTCAGCTTGTTCTGGTGCTGAGGTGGGGCAGGGAGCACGTAGAGCACAGCCCATGTGCAGGTTACAGGTTCACCCCTAAGAGCTTGAGCTCCAGCAGGTTTCAGGCTCTCGCTGCCAATGCTGTTGTTGTACATCGCGTGTTTGACACATAGTTCCTCTCCAACTCATCTCCAGCCAGACCTCAGCAAGGCAGCCAGCACTCAACAGGGGCTGGGCCTTAGCCTGAGCCATCTTGAAATCTATTTTAGACATCTCAATGATATGTTATATGTTTTGGGGCCATGGAGGGCAGTTTCTCTACAGTCTCTAATTTCTTTTTTTCCTTTTTATAGTTTTTTTTTTTTTTTTTAATTGTGATTTGGGTGAAGATTTACAGAGCAAATTCACTTTCCATACAGCAGTTCACATATACTTTGTCTCATGACATTGACCACAGTTTACCACAATGCAACAGCTCCCTTCCCACTTCCTCCCCATAGTTACCTCTTCCCAGTGTCCATTCCTCCTTGCACTCCTGCCCCCTGAGCTATCTCCCTGTGCATAGGCAGCCCTTCTTTCTCCCATGATTGTTCTCTCCATGAAGTGTATCTACCTCTGGTAAATGTTCAACTCATATGCCTGTCTTTTGTTTGGCTGGAAACCACAGGTGTGGGTTCAATTCCAGACCTGAAGGGCAGCTAGGGGCCATAGTCTCAGGGGTTCCACCAGGCTCTATCAGAGCAGGAAACCTGGTCCCCACCCTTTTTTTTTTCTCCAAATGATTTTGAGTTTTCTTCCACATTGTTCTCCCTCTCTATCAAGGATCTCCTATATAGATCCCCTTCCAAGTGGATGACAGTGGTAGCTGGGCACCATCTAGTTCTTCTGGTCTCATAGTTGTATAGACTGCAGATTGGATGGTGTACCAGTCACTAGGACTAATTGTTTCCATGAATTTTGGTTTTCTTCATTCTTTGCTCTAGATGAGGAGAGACCTGTTGTTGCATCTAGATGGCAGCTTGCTAGCTTTTAAGATCCCAGTCGCTACTCACCAAAGTAGGAGGTGGAACAGTGTTTTGTATAATATGTTAT
The DNA here is from genome assembly GCF_000298275.1 of Orycteropus afer afer. Classification (NCBI taxonomy): domain Eukaryota; kingdom Metazoa; phylum Chordata; class Mammalia; order Tubulidentata; family Orycteropodidae; genus Orycteropus; species Orycteropus afer. The sequence continues at coordinate 8,677,102 of NW_006921662.1, forward strand.
GCCAATTGAGTTTGATGTCCCCTGCGACTATGGTCCCAAGCCCACAGGTTCAACTACTTGGTCCCTCTGGGTAGCTGGCTGTGACCAAGCAGTGACCACAGCCTTGCCCCTTGTCAGTGATCATTCACATAAGGACCATTGTCTCCCAACATTGTCTCCCAGCCCTATACATGTTCTTGGATACACTCCCCATTTCATAGACATACCTAATAGTTCAGCCTGTCCACCCATATACCCATGTTTGCCTTCACTGACAACGCAGTACTGTATATGCAAAAGGGTTCATATTTGTTATCTGTACCTCCCATGTACCTCTCTATGTCTTTCTTTTCCTCAGTGCCGCCATATTGGTCACTCACATTTGGTACCTTGCCCTTCTCGTCACCCAAATCAATACTTATCTCTAATCTGTCTAACAGCATTCTCTCCCTTCCCCTCCCATCCCTGGTAACCAACAAAGAAAATTTTGTTCTATAGATAAACCTTTCCTTAACTTTTACAGTAATGGAGTAATAAAATATTTGTCCTTTTGTGATTGATTTATTTCGCTCAGCATAATGTCCTCCAAGATCATCCACATTGTGCAGTGTTTTGCAGATTCTACATTATTCTTTAGCATTGCATAGTATTCCATTGTGTGTACGTACCATAGTTTGGTTATCCATTCCTCAGTTGATGGACACCTAGGTTGTTTCCATCTTTTGGCTATTGTAAATAGTGCTGCGATGAACATGGGTGTGCATATATCTGTTCTTGTCATGGCTCTCACTTCTTTAGGGTATATACCTAGTAATGGAATGGCTGAATCAAATGGTATTTCTAATTCCAACTTTTGAAGGAATCGCCATACTGCTTTCCACAATGGTTGTATCATTTTACAGTCCCACCAGCAGTGTATGAGAGTCCCCATCTCTCCACAACCTCACCAGCATTTGTTATTTTCTGTCTGTTGAACTTTGCTACTAGTGCTGGAGGAAGATGATATCTCCTTGTTGTTTTGATTTGCATCTCTCTAATAGCTAATGATTGTGAGCATTTCTTCATATGTTTGTTGGCAGCTTGAATATCCTCCTTGGTGAAGTGTCTATTCATGTCTTCTGCCCATTTTTGAATTGGATTGTTTGACTTTTTGTTATTGAGGTGTTGGAGTTTTCTATAAATTCTAGAGATAAGTCCCTTGTCAGATATGTCATTACCAAATTTTTTTCCCAATCTTCTACAGTCTCTAATTTCTGAGCAGAAGCTCTTGCTCTGAGCTTTTCAAGGTTCTAATGCCTATGAGTTGAGGATATGGAAACTAAGAACAAGGGCAGACCCAAGACCTGATGTGCTGAAAATTCTCCCAGGATTGACCCCCATGGAGTTCCAGGGTTGTCTTAAAGTCTTGACAGGTTAGGATGGTGGTGTTGGGTATGGTCTGGTGTTGCATGAGCATAAACTCCAGGTGTTTCCTATGGTGTGATAGTTAAGGTTGTGTGTCAGCTTGACAGAGACATGATTGTCAGTGGTTTTGCAGTCATTATATAGTCACAAACCATCCCCCAATGATGAGATTTGCTATAATGTAATCACCTCCATGATGAGATCTGCTGTGAGCAGCCAGTCACTTGAAATGGAGTTTCCTCAGGGGTGTGGCCAATACTTATGGACATCCTGGCAAAGCTTTCTGGCTTTTTCTTGATGTGGATCTTTCATCTGGTTCATCTTCATCTGACCTCTGCTTGGTGGACTTGAACCAGTGGCCTTCCAATTTTGGGATTGTTGCCTTCACAGCCTGTGAGCCAGTAGCCTACTATCTTACTTGCCAGCCTTGATTTTGTCAGCCTTTGCAGCCAGCAGCCTGCTGTATTACTTGCCAATCTTGGGTTTGTCAGCCCCTGCAGCTATGTGAATCAGAAGACTCCAGCTTGACGTCTGACTCACAGACTTGGGACTTGCCAGTCTCTACAATTGGGAGCTCTGGTAGCATAGTGCCTAAGGCACTTGACTGCTAACCAGAAGGCTGGCGATTCAAACCCACCAACCACTCCTTGGAAGGAAGATGGGGCAATCTACTTCCGTAGTGATACTGCCTCGGAAACCCAAGGAGAGGTCGCTGTGAGTCGGGTCCAACTCGACGGCATATAACAACAACAACTGTGTGAGCCGTTTGCTTGGGATAAATTTCTCTCATTCTCTTTGTCTCTCTTTCTAGATAGATAGATAAGCTTCCCTGGTTTTGCTACTCTGGTGAACCTACCTAAGACAGATGGAGAGCCAAGGTTGTAAACTATGACCCTGGGCTGACTAGGAAGTAGAAGAATGTTGAGAGAGTAGGACTGAAACAAGTGTGTCAGAAGGTATGGAGTTAATAAGCCATCCAGGTATCACAAAATGTTAAGCACCTGACTGCTCACTAAAAGGTTGGCGGTTCGAACCTACCCAGCTGGCTGTGCCCAGAGAGAAAAGACCTGACAATCTGTTTCCATAAAGATTATAGCCAAGAAAACTATATGGGGCAGTTCTACTCTGTCACATGGGGTCACTATGAGTTGCAACCAACTCGACAGCACCCGACAACAACAGCAATGGAGTTAATAGGTCACATGGCATACAGACATAAACCCTAAGCACGTGGGTGAGGTTGGAGTCAGAGTGAGAACCCAAAGGGTATGTAGTAGATGATGTATTCACATGGGTCAGTGCATGTAAGTGTTTGCAGAGTCATTGGCCTCAAGCACATATGCACATACTGAAGATGCATGTGTGTGTGTGCATGCAAAAGCTGGACAGGTTTAAAAGAATCTGAAATACGACCAGGCAAGAACAACTTCCCCCAAACAGACCCCTAGGCAGAAACTGCAGGGGTTCAGACTCCCTGGCTCCTTTCCTAGAAAAATACTGAAAGTGCTAGTTACTCAGATGCTGAAGACACATGGTCCCTTTGCCCTTGGTGACCCACTAAAAAGGCTTTTCCCTTTTGCGGAAGCTGCTGGCAGCCATCCAGGACACCCTGGCTTCTTTCTGCAGAGTCCCTAAGCTGTCACAGGGCCTAGGACTCCAGCAGCCCCAGACTGAGGACCTGCCTCCTAGGAGCTCTGGGGACCTGACTCTTCTGGGGGAAGTGGGTGAGTAGGCCCAGAGAATGTGATAATCCAATAATAATAACTAATACTTTCAGTCCTCTACTATATGAGAGGCATTATTCTTGTTTATATGTAACAAGCTGCTTCATGCCCATAGTAACACTGTGATCCAGGTTCTGTTTCACAAATGAGGAAACTGAGGTGCTGAAATAAAGGTAATCTACCCAAAGCCAGGATAGCAAGTGAGCTGCAGAACTAGGATTTGAACCAACCCTGATGATGTTCTGTTTCCAGAAGCCTCATGACTTCTCAGTCCTTAAATGTGAATTGTGTTCAATTCAGGAGCAATTTGTCAAGTGCTCACTGTGAGCAAAGCACTGTGCTCCCAAGACTGAGGCTTTGGACCCTGCCTGCTAGTTTCGTGGTGCAATGGTTAAGCACTAGGCTGCTGATCAAAAGGTTAGCAGTTTGAACCCTCCAGCAGCTTCACAGGAGAAAAGACCTGGTGATCTGCTCCTGTAAAGATTACAGCTTAGGAAACCCTATGGGGGCATTTCTGCTCTGTCAAATGTGGCCACTATGAGTCTGAATCAACTCAACAGCACACAACAACAAATAGAAGAGATAAGAAGCATCCATGCTTATCCTGGTACAAGGCAGAATGGTGGTCACCTGAGCCATAGTGTATGGGGGATTGTGTGCATGGGTGCACTGGATGGGGAGGGAGAAGCTCTAGGAAGTGAGGTGAGTCCTGACAGAAGGGTGGGATTCTGGCAACTGAGATGGGAGGGACTGAAAAGGAAGGGGGAGGTTAACGTGGAGCTTGCTTGTGGGGTGAGGAGGAGTACAGCTTGGCTGGAGGAGTGATGGGAGAGGAGGTGAGATAGCAGGTAAGACCAGAGTGTAGGTTAGACCCCAGATAGGCTGCACTGGAATACCACTTGACCACGGTAGGCTCTGGGCACGTGTTTGGTCAGAGAAGAGCAGTAGGGTTTGGAAGGGTCTCAGACTGAGGGCCTCTGAGTTCTCCATCTCTTTGCTGAATGGAGTTTTCCCTTGCAACCTCTGGAGTGTCTACATGGCAGGGACTGAGGGAAAGAACACCTCTGTGCCTGGAGGCTGCTCCTTGGATCCAAGCAGCTCTGAATGGCCCCACTGCCTGAGGAGGGGTGGTGTAGTGCCCTGACCAGGGGTCATTACTCCACCGCCCTAATCCTAGGGAGTGCCCTACCAAAGGCAGCTCCCACAACCCCCAGGAAAGCATGAACCAGACTACACACAGCAAAACTGAGATATTAAACCCATTTGGGAATAACAGCAGAGTATTTCAATCACATACAACCCAGAGTCCCAGTAAATAGGGTAGGGGCCATATTTCAGCTCTGAACTTACTTATTCTAGGAAGGCTTCCTGAAGGAATTAGAAGTTGGGGGACTATTTGAAGGAATTGGAAAGACTTGCCATAGGGAAGAGGGCATTCTAGCCATCCACCTTTCCTGGGAGGTATGTTGGAGGACAAACAAATCTGTCGTAGAAGAAGTGCAGCTGGAATGCTCCTTGGAAGCAAGAATAGCCAGACTTTGTCTCATCTACTTTGGTCATGTTGTCAGAAGGGACCATTCCCTGGAGAAGGATATCATGCTTGGTGACGTGTTGGAGGACAAACAAATCTGTCGTGGAAGAAGTGCAGCTGGAATGCTCCTTGGAAGCAAGAATGGCCAGACTGTCTCATCTACTTTGGTCATATCAGAAGGGACCATTCCCTGGAGAAGGATATCATGCTTGGTGATGTGGAGGGTCAACAAAAAAGGGGAAGGCCCTCAACACAATGGGTTGAGACAGTGGCTGCAATGATGGGCTCAGGTATAGAAAGGATTGTGAGGATGGCACAAGACTGGGCAGTGTTTCGTTCTCTTGTACATAGGGTCACTATGAGTCAGAGATGACTCGATGGCACCCAACAACAACAACAACAACATGTTGGATGACTGAATTGGGACCAGCTGGCCTTGAGCACTTGAAGTGGTTGGTCCGTCAAGGGGTGAAGGATGCAGGCCATCCTGCGGTAAGGGGGCCCACAGGGAGTGAGTGTACCCCTTCCTCTTCCTCTGTTCCTTTGGGGTTCAGGAACCATATATGGCAACCAGACTGTTCAGTTGCCTTGCTTTGGGTGTTGCCACGGATTCTGTTGTTACAGGAGCTAGAGTGTTTTACTTTCAAGGTCTTGGTTTTGTCATGGAGTCTAGGTATCCACAGGAGGTGTTCTAGAGTTCAGGAGTTACCGTAGGTTATAGGGACTGTCCTGGTGTCTTAGTGCTTCCGTGGAGTCTTAATGCTTTCACAGGGCCTTAATGGTGAAGTGTTGTACAGGGATTGCTGAATGTTGGCCATGGTATGCTGCCCTACCATCCTGCCCTGGCTGCAGTGCCAGGGGAAGAGGGTTATGGTAGCAGGAAATGGGGCAGTGCCCACCTGGGGCAGGGAAACAGGCAGGCCAGTATTGCTGCTTCTGCTCCCACTGCCAAGGTGGACAGCAGTGACCATGAGGGTGGCCTTCCTTAGCTTCAGGGATAAGACTCAGTCCCATGCTGCCTGAAACTGTCCACCAGAGGGATTTGCTCACTGCTCACCAGGCAGCATGAAGAGGCTACCACTTCTGCTGCCACAAGAGGGTCCTGCTGGGCTCACAAGAATGCCAGGGGCCAGGCCTCCCTGCTCAATGCCCTAACCCTTTCTGGAATCCCTCAGCCTAGCCCATAACTTCAGGACCACCTAGGCCTGGCTACAAGATGTGGACTCCCAAGAAGGAAGCACTGAGACTAACTAAGGCTGTGTACCTGCAGGTAGGTCAGGCAGCTTCATCCTGAAGTGGACCATTTAACACTCACAGACACAAGTCACTGGAGATCAGCAATAATAATGACTACCATTTATTGAGGGCTTTCTGTGGGCCAGCTGTGTGGGCACTTTGTGTAAGCCCATTTCATCCTCACAACAAGATACTATGCAAGGATCATATGCAAAATGGTTTAACAATCCTCACTAGAGGGGTCCTGGAGGCCCCTGTTACGAAAGCTGCTAATTCTGTGGTTGCTGGATTGTGGGAGTCCCAGAGGAAGGGCCTGGAGAGGACATGAGGGCTCAAGGAAGCAGTTACTTACCTATTGGTGTTGATGTATGAAGTAGTTAAGATTGTGTGTCAACTTGGCTGGGCCTGGTTGAGTGGCTGGGCAGCTGGTAGTAGTTATTCCCAATAATGAGACTGGCAATCAGCTCCATAGTGGGATCTACCACAAGCAGCTGAGTAGCTGCTTTAGGGATGTGGTCTGCTTCCCATATATAAGGAGAAGCCTTGGGGAATGGTGTCTAGCTTATGGCACACTTGGACCCTGCATGTAGCCATGTCATTGTTCAGCAGCCTGCCATGCTCTGCTGATCCTGGGGCTTTCAATGGATTTGAATCAATGGCCTGCTATGTTGTTTAGTAACACCAGAACTGTGCCATTTTATTTGTTGACCTTGGGCTTGTTAGCCTCAGCAGCCAGTAGCTGCCTGAGTGAAGAGATGCCTTTAGTTTCAGTGGGCCAGGAGCAAGAGGCAGAACTGAAGCCCAAGGTCAAGGGGCTTTCACCCAGCTCCTAGAGCCTAGCACTTTGAACTTGGACTTCTAGCCTTCTGAACTGTAAGAGAATAAACTCCTTTTTGTTCAAGCCATCTCATTTGTGGAATTTTGTAGAGTGGCACAAGGTAACCAAAACAATGTGTTTCCTATTTTTAATAACCAGTATTAAATAACCAGCTCTACTAAGGAGCTCTGGTAGCATAGTTCCTAAATCACTTGACTGCTATCCAGAAGGCTGGCGGATCAAACCCACCAGCCGCTCCTCGCAAGGAAGATGGAGCAATCTACTTCTGTAGTGATACTGCCTTGGAAACTCAAGGAGGGGTCACTATGAGTGACTTGACGGCACATAACAACAACATGGTTCTACTAAGGAGTTCTGGTGATGTAATGGTTAAGGTATTTGGCTGCTGACCAAAAGGTCAGTGGTTTCAACTCGCCAGTCACTCTGTTGAAGAAAGATGAGGTAGTCTGTTTCTGTAAAGATTTACAGCTTTGGAAACCCAATGAGGGTTGCTGTGAGTTAGAATTGACTCAGTGGCAGTGAGTTTGGGTTTGGTTTTATGGCCCTACTAAGGAGCTCTGGTAGCGTAGTACCTAAGGCATTTGACTACTAACCAGAAGGCTGGCGGTTCAAACCCACCAGCCACTCCTTGGAAGGAAGATGGGGCAATCTACTTCCATAGTGATACTGCCTCGGAAACCCAAGAAGGGGTCGCCATGAGTTGGGTCCGACTCCACAGCACGTCACAACAACAACAAAGGAGTACTGATGTTCCAGTAGTTAAGCACACAGCTGCTAACTGAAAGATTGGTAGTTTGAACCCATCCACTGACTCCATGGGAGAAAAGATTTGGCAGTCTGCTCCTGTGTAAAGATTACAGCCTAGGAAAACCTTTTTGGGGGGGCAGTTTTACTCTATCACATGGGGTCGCTGTAAGTCAGAATTGACTCAACAGCACCCAACAACAATAGCAGCAACAACATGGCTCTCCTGGTGCATTCCTATTGACTGAAAATTCCACTTTCACCCAAAATTTAGAGATGAGGGAACTGAGGCTTTCCCAAGTAACATGGCAAGTCCATGGACAAGCTAAGATTCAAACCAGGCTTGATTGAAGCTCATACAATAGTCTTTAGATTCTACAGCTTCTTATACAACAAGTAGCAGCAGCTTTCTGCTCCCCTTGCCCTCTGAACATTCATTCTAGAACCCTTGGCTGAACCAGCCTTACATGGTTCTGAGAGGCCAGGTGCACATAAGAATCTGCCCTCTCCTGCCCTCTGGGCACCCTGCCTCCCAAAGCTCTTGCTATCTAGTCTGGGAAGTAGACTCAGAAGTGAGCAATTACAGTACAGCACTGTCACCAGTGCTGTGACAGAGCAAAGTCCAGTAGCTGCAAGAAGGCTCTTGGAGAGGAGGCTTCCCAGGTGGACAGAAGGAAGGAAGCTGAGGGGGCAGGGATGAGGATGATTGAATGGTCAGTGAGAGTCAGGGTCTGCAGTGCAATGGATTGGTTTCATAGGCCTTTCTCACCATGGTCTTATAATTTCCCCCAGATGATTAGGTGCAACTATGCAAATAAGGTGCTTATGGCCCACCAAGGAGATTGGACAACTTGCTAAAAATGCAAATAAAGTGCATGGCACCCTTGTTGGGGTGGGACCATGCAAAGTATGGAATCTGAATGAAGGGATTGGTCTGTTTTGCAGTCCTGCTAAGGCTTAAAATGAGCTGTCCCAAAGGTAGAAAGAAGGAGCCTTACTACCAGCAAGAAAGAAGAGCTAGGAGTGGAGTGCATCATATCCACTCGGATCCCTGTGCTGAGAACCTTCTATATGCAGGGGATGGGAAGGGGGAAGAGAGAGAGAGAGAGTGTGTGTGTATTGTAATATCAGAGATGGTGAGAAGTAGTGGCAGAAAAATGGCAGTGGGAACCAGGAGACCAGTGCAAGACAGTGCATGGAGCCAGAGAGCTGAGTGCCTTTGGGCTGAGACTTATTGGTGGAGTAGAGCACGTCTGGAACTTAACGATGAAGCTAAAGAGCCTTGTAACATTTGCCTATACAAGGCAGAGGCTGGGCTGGCCCAAGAAGCCTGCCTGAGACACAGCTGAGAAGCTGTCCTGACTGAAGAACTGTATTCTGAGTCGTTCCTGATTCTGAATTGTAATCTGTTACTTCCCTTATAAACCCCATAATTGTGAGCATTGTCTGTGAGCTCTGTGTGGCCATTGCAATGAGCTGTCGAACCCACCCAGCAGGGAAGTGCCGTGGGAGGGATGGTTGATGTCAGAATTGGTGAAAGTGAGAGAGGAGGTATGTCTGACCTCCACTTCATAGGAATCAGCTTGGGGCTGATGCTGATGGTGATTCTCTCTCTCCTTGGTGAAGTCAGAAGAGGTCAGACGTGTGCTCCGCCCCATTTTTTATAGGGCTTCAAATGTCAACCTGAGGATAATCTGTTTCTCTGGCTCCTTCTGGCCCTGAATCCTGGCTCTGTCACTCACAAGCATGGATCTTGAATAAGCCACTTAAGTGCCTGCCTCAGCCTTAGCCTCCTTGTTGGTAAAATAGGGATTAGATTCCCCATCTCCCAGAGCTGGGAGAATCGGATGAGACATTCCATGGGAAGGGCTGGGGCAGCTACTGGCACGTGGCTTGCTCTGTGATTGGCCCCATCTGCATTCCACAGCACTGTCTCCCTCTTCTCTCCTGTTACCTCTCCTCAGCCAGGAGCCCTGATCTCTAGATTAGATTTCCCAAAGTGCCACATCTAGGACGTAGTTAGCTTCATGGAAGGTCCAAGGACTTATAGTCACAATACCTATCATTTATGGGTTATGCATTATGCATCAGGCACTGTTCTAAGCACTTTACATATGTTAATTCATGTAACCATCAGGCCAGGCGCTGTTCTAAGCACTTTACATGTGTCAGTTCATATAATCGTTAGAACAATCCTGTGAGGTAGGTACTGTTTTTATCCCCATTTTACTGAAGAGGAAATTGAGAAGTTAAATAACTTCCCCAAGGTCATGAAGCCAAGAAGTGGAGGAGCCTGGGTATGACCCTCAAGTAGTCTGGCTCAAGCACCTGCCTCCTTAACCACTGTGCCTTGAGGTGTCTCACCAGTGGAGAAAACTGGCCTTGTAGCATCCCACAGGCACAGCAATTAGCAATCCTGTATTCTAGACAGAATGACACTGAGGTCTTTTGTAGGAGTTTGGTAACACAGTAAGGTGGGAGCCCAGCATGACCCCTAGACCCACTTGGGTACCTACTTCCAGGCTGGGGACAATTTGTGGGGTCATGGCTAATACAGAGTCCCTGAGTGGTGTAAACGGTTAATGTGCTTGGCTTTTAATCATAAGGTTGGAGGCTTAAGTCCACCCAGAAGCACCTTGGAAGGAAAGGCCTGGTGATCTATTTCCAAAAAAATCAGCCAGTGAAAATCCTATGGAACACAGATCTACTCTGACACATGTAGGGCAGCCATGAGTCAGAGTTGACTCAATGGTACCTGGTTTTCACTGGCAGCTGACACACTTTAACCACCACCTCTGTTCACTTCTCCACCCTGCCCACCCATCCAGGAGGTCCAGAGACCAGCATGTCTGACACAGAGGTGGGTGTGTGCCAAGACTGGTGTCTGCCCTGGGCCTGGAGAGTGGTGTGTCTCTGAGATGCTGATTACCTAGAGTAGTAGAACAAGAGCTTTGGAGTCATGCATATGAGGGTTCACAGAAATCCAATACATGCTAGCTGGTTGCCCTTAGCCCCCTGTGGTAGTTATGCTTGTGTGTCATCTTTGCTGGGCCTGGTTGAGTGGCTGGGCAGCTGGTGGTAGTTATTCCCCATGATGAGACTGGCAGTCAGCTCCATGGTGGGATCTACCACAAACAGCTGAGTAGCTGCCTTTGGGCTGTGGTCTGCTTCCTGTATATAAGGAGAAGCCTTGGGAATGGGCTCTAGCCCATGGCATGCTTGGACCCTGCATATAGCTGTGTCATTGCTCAGTAGCCTGCTATGCTCTGCTGATCTTGGGACCTACAATGGACTTAAGTTAATGGCCTGTTGTGTGGTTTGGTAACATTGGGACTGTGCCTTTTTACTTGTCAACCTTGGGGCTTCTCAGCCTCAGCAGCCAGCAGCTGTCTGAATGAAGAAATGCCTCTAGCTCCACTGGGCCGGGAGCAGGAGGCCGAGCTGGACCCCAAGGCTCAGGGGCTTACACCCAGCCCCAAGAGGCTGGCACTTTGAACTTGGACTTAAAGCCTCCAAATTGTAAGAATAAACTCCTGTTTGTTAAGGCCGTCCCATTTGTGGTGTATATTTCTTGTCAGAGTGGCATTAGGTAACCAGAACACCCCCTTTGAACCTTCTCCTCACCTCTAGAATGGAGCTAATACCTACCATGTGGGGGCTATTGTGAGGGTTAAATAGGAGAGTGCATTTAGAGCACCTGGGACTCCATCCACCCAACCAACCAACTACCTCATTGCCATCTGATTGATTCCAACTCATAGTGACCCCCATTGGGTGTCCAAGGCTATGAATCTTTACGGAAGCAGGCTGCCTCTTCTTTTTTCCATAGAGTGCTTGGTGGGTTTGAACCCCTGACCTTTTGGTTAGCAGCTGAATGCCTTAACCACTACACCACCAGAGTTCCTTGGCACTCCATAGAGGATTGGTAAAATTAGTTCTGTTCCCATCTTTCCTCCAGACCTGCAGACACATTGTCCTCTCTCGCCCTAACAGTATGGTTCTACAGATCCCAGTGGGGACAAGTAATCCCAATGGGCTTCATTCACATATTTGCTCCAGTCATTTATGCTATTTCAATTCAGCTCTGATATTTTAGTTTAAACTCTCTCAGCTATGCATATAGGACCAACTTAAGCGAAAAACAAAAACCAAGCTAGTTGTCACTGAGTAGATTTTGACTCATGGCGATGCCACATATGTCAGTGTAAAACTCAGCACCATAGGGTTTTCAATGGCTGTGACCTTTCAGAAGCAGATCGCCAGGCTTTTCTTCCAGGCCTTCTGGGCAGACTCAAACCACCTACTTTTTGGTTAGTAGCTGAGAGCTTAACCATTTGTGCCACCCTAGGATTCTAGCTTAAGCAAAAGAAGGGGTTTACTACAGGACAAAGAGGTGGCTCAGAGAGCTGGAGGTTTTCAAGGGGAAGGGAACCAGCTTTATTGAGCATCTTTACCTGCTTGGCATTCTTGCCCTCTCTCCTCTGTTCTAATCCATGCATCTAACCCAGCCTCCTCTTACCCAGACCAGCCTCTTCTGCCCCAGTTCTAGGTAGCAGAGCACGGATGCTCCTGAGTCTGCACCTCCTCTGTCCGGAAGATCTGCCAGTTTCTCAGAGGGTGGGGAAGGCTCTGATTGAGCTACCACAAGGAGAGAGAAAAAGCACACTCTCCAGAAGTCAGCCTTGTCAAAGGTTTTTAAGGTAATATATGTCAACCCAGTGGTTGTTTAGACTGTAATGAAAACAAAGTATTAGAAACTGTAGAGAAAGTGGCTGAAGTATAATTGGACAGACCATGAGGTGTAAAGAAGGTTGTCAAAGGGTAGCATCTTTTGCTCAAGTTTGTTACCCACTTTCCCAGTCTTTAGCTTGGGGTCTGGCTGCTGTCTGGACCAGAGTGAGAACTGGCAACATCCTCATTTCTGAAAAAGGGATGGGGATTCCAGCCTGATCCATAGCTTTACCCTGGGCCTGTCTGTCCCCTTTCCACAACAGTTCCTCTGTCAGCTGTCCTGCCTTGTTCCCAGCCTTTCTATTGGCCAACAACCCCTCTAGTGGTCCTCAAAGCATCCTCCCAGGGCTGAGGCATGAAATCCACTCTGGTGGCCTGTTATCACACAGCTGGGAGGACATCTGGGGAGGAATGAGGCCAAGACATCCTGGCTCCTTCCCTGCTCTCAGGAGAACAGGTGGATTGGGTTGTTGCTGATCCATTATTTCCCACCATGGAGTTGAGGCCCGGGTGTTGTGCTGGAGGAGAACCATTGCCATTGAGTAGATTTTGACTCATGGCAACGCCATAAGCCTTGCCTTAGTGGGTAGAGTGCCTGATGGGAGATAGGATGGAATTTGCCACAGAGAATCTAGTCCTGTTTCTGACACAAAGGAGCCCAGTTTGGGCCTGGAGCTGGGCAGGGGGTAGATTCTTGCCATTTTCCCACACTCTGTGCAGAGATTGGGTTTCTTGCTGAAATTGTATCTCTGAATCACAATCATAAAGTTCCCAGCCTCTCAACTCAAGCTGTTTGCAGAAACTGTATATATCCTAAGTCATCGTCCTTACTCCCTTGGGGTCCTGAGTCTGATGGTCAGATGCACAGGCTATGGGGTCAGGAAGACGTAAGTTCAAATCCTGGCTCTGCATTAACTAGCGTTGAGACCCTGAGCTAGTTACTTAACTTCCCTGAGCTTCAGTTTCCAGACCTGTTACATGTGTCAAATAATCCCTCATAGGATTACAGATCTCTGGGTAGAGCAAATGGTTTGTACTTGGCTACTAACCAAAAGGTTGGGATTTTGAATCCACCCAGTGGTGCCACAGAAGAAAAGCCTGGCAGTCTACTTCTGTAAGATTTCAGCCTTTGAAAACATTGTAGAGCAATTCTACTTTGCAACACATGGGGTTGCCATGAGTCAAAATCTACTCAATGGCAGTGGGTTTAGTTTTATTTTTTTATGGGATTGCTGTGAAGATTAAATGAGATAATGTACATAATGACTGGCACATAATAAACCAAACCCATTATTATTAAGTCAGTGCTGACTTGTAGTGACCCTAGAGGACAGTGTAGAACTGCCCTGTAGGGTTTCCAAAGCTGTAAATCTACAGAAGCAGACTGCTACATCTTTCTCCCACAGAGTGCCTGGTGGGTTCAAAGCACTGACCTTTTGGATAACAGCTGAGTGCTTAACCACTGCTCTGCCAGGGGCTCTTTGGTACATAGTTGTTGTTGTTGTTATGTGCTGTCGAGTTGGACCTGACTCATAGCGACCCCTCCTTGGGTTTCCAGGGTAGTATCACTACGGAAGTAGATCGCCCCATCTTCCTTCCGAGTTGTGGCTGGTGGGTTTGAACTGCCAGCTTTCTGGTTAGCAGTCAAGTGCCTTAGGCACTACGCTACCAGAACTCCCTTGGTACATAGTAGGTACCTAGTAAATGATAGTTTTTATATTACCAGGTTGTTGTTATCTGTTGCCCTCACTGTGTGGGGTTGCAGAGGAAAGAGACATGGGCCCTGTCCTCGAGGATCCCCAGTCTGAGGAGGGAGATGTAAACCTCGCCCTCAGGAGCTCCCTTCCACAAAGGGGAAGACACAGTCCCTGCTCTCAAGAATCCACAAGTCAGGTGGGAGAAACATGGGTTTTGCCCTCAGGGAGCTCCCATTCTGGTGGGTGAGTCACAGCCCCTGCCTTCTGGAGTTCCTAGCCTATAGGTCCTCTTATCTCTCTTTTCCTGGACCGTTCCTCATGAGCTGCAGCAGCGTATCCTTGGCCTGCCCCCTTGGCCAACAGCCCATCACCAGCCCACGCAGCTCCTCCCTTCTGCTCTGCAACCAGGCCCACCCCCTCCAGAATATTCCCTCCTCTCCTTTTGGTGTCTTTCTTGCCCTCTCATCACCAGCATCTCTCACTTCCGAGTCCACCAGATAACTCTGTCATCATATCCTGGCTGTGTGTGCTGAGACTCTTGTCAAGAATCATCTCCCCCAGGATGCTTGTTCCTTTCCAAACGCCGCCCAAACTGCAGACACAAAAATTAGACTTGTCAGTTTGCATGCTGTCTGCCTTAAATTTGCATTTGATTAAGAAGCATCAGAATCTTCCCACCCACTTTTCTTCCTTCTCCAAATTGCATTCCCCTTGCTCTTACCCTCATTCTCTACCCTCTCCTTTGTAGTGCTTGAGAAATCCTCCAGTTGGTCCCCTCTCTGCCTCTGGCCACTCCCACAGATCTGCTTGGCATGCCCTACTTCTTACCTCTTTTCCAGGACCTGTTCTGCAGACACTACCTGGGTACAACCCATTCTCATTGTGCCTCCAGCAATGTCAGTTCCTGGAGCTCATTGTCAAAGAGTCCAGCTGCTGGCTTAGTTGCCTGTGTGGGTGCTCAAGGAGACTAGGGGTGATGCTCACCCTCCATCCCCATCCCCACCCGCCACCAGCGCCACTACGTGACAGAAACCACCAGGTGCAGAAATAACCTTTGTAAACCTTCTCCTCTTCTTCTCCTATCTCTGCCTGCCTCTGGGGAGATGAGGGCTGGAGCCACAGGTAGGTAGCCACAGGCCCTCTCTCTTATGGCAGCTGAGTCATCATCATTCCCTCCAAGGCCCTCAGGTAACTAACAGACAAGAAGAGACAGTGAAACCAGGGTGGTGCCCAGAATTCCTGGCCCTTTGTCTACAGTCACACCATTTGAGAATCTTCATTAAGGAGCCAGAATCACCTCTGCCTCCTACCCACTCCCAGCTTGACAGCAGACCTGCTGAGGTTTGGCATTTCTATCATCTGCATTGCAAATACGCTCATTTCTCAATTATCTGTCCTCATGTAAAAGTCAAAAAAAGCCATTCCATCTGCCTTGAGCTAATCTTTATGAGATTTTGGGAGACTTTTACTTTTCTGGTTTCAGACCACTTTGGCTAAGACTGGTATCCTCTGTGATTCCCTGAACTCGTGTGAGGGAAGTACAGGAGCTGGGAGCTCTGAGTGAGGGGACAGGCCAAGGCAGCTTACCCAGAGGTCAGTCCCCTTCTGGGTGGGCAGAATTGATCATGCTTGGATCTGAGGCCAAAGGAATGGGTTACCAGAGCTGAGGAATGGGGCTCCAAAATTGCACCATTTTCTAAGACAGACTGCCTTTCTGAACCTCTTCTGTCAGCTATACTGGGTCCTTGGAACTGCCCACAGGGAAGGCTGGGGAGGCCAATGTCTCCCTCTCTGTCCCTTCCTCCTCTTGCTTCTTGACTTCCATATGTTTACGAAATGCAAACTGACACTGGAATCAGCCAGAGCCAGACATTATTGGGAAGAGAATCTGTCCCCATGCCACCCTACCCCCATTCCTGCCATTTCTCTTTCTTTACCAAAAAAATAAATAAAATCTTATATTATCTCAAGGATTAGAAAACATAAGTCTGCAGGGAAAGACAGATGGGGTGGGGGATGGTTTGTGAGGGTGGGAGAACAGTTGTCCTTCACATCCACTGAGGAGAGATCAGGGGAAATGATAGCAGCAAGAAAGACTGAGGTTGAACTTTAACAGTTTGTATTTGCAGCAAATGAGACCCAGGGATGATGGGTAGAGGGAGCCTGTGACATCTTCTTCCATGCTCATCTCTAGGACAGCTGACATCTTTGTCTCATTGCCTGCCTGGAGGATGTCTCCCACCCTGTAGCCTTGAGAAGAAAGAACGAGTACTACAGAGAGTGCTTGTTGGGGGATGGTGCCTTTCACTGCTAGCTCTCTCCTGTCCTGAGATTTTGAGGGCCTGAGGATTCAAGGATCGGGGTTTCTGGGAGGTAAGGTAATACATGGTTCCATCTGGGCTCCGTTTAAGAGCCAGCAGGCAGCTGGCCTCTGGTGTGTTGCTTCTCAGGATTTCACTGAATAGAATTCAAAAGCAAAAGCCAAAAATAGAGGTGAGGGCACCCAGCTCTCTCTCTGTGGAAACCAGGCTCCTGTCTCTCTCCTAGGCAAGGTCTAGAGATGCCTCCCTCAGCAAGAGTCAGAATCCACTTGGGGGCATGGACACTGCCAAGGACATCTCTTCCCCCTGATTCTGTGGCAAGCCACAGCATCACAGTGTCAAAGCTAGAGGTGATCTTAGAGCAAACTCTTTATTTTGCAGATGAGGAAACTGGGGCCATTGAAGCTGGCACTTTTTCTAAAGAAAGGGTGTGGAGGTGGCATTATGTGACCTACTCTAACTTTACAAGGTGGGGGGAAAGGTCACCATCAACATCAACAGCCCAAGGGTGGATTGCTACCACCTTCTGATCTTTTTACCAATTCTGACATCAATTGTCACTCCCATGGCACTCTCTACTTCTCTGCTGTGTTCTATATAATTCATTGCAATGGCCACATAGAATTCATAGACAATACTCACAATTACGGGTTTATTAGGGAAATAACAGTTTTACAATTCAGGATCAGAAACAAGTCAAAATACAGTTTTTCAATCAGGCATACTTCTGCCCTTCTGGCTTTGCAGATGGGTGTCCAGAGAAGCACCCCACACTACCAGCAAGGCTCTTGCCTAGAGGCACTCAGGATTTTTCTCTGTGGGCTGGGGAGCCCACCACTCTACCTTGTGCTGATCTCTTGATTCTTTTTCCACTGTCTCTCTGCGGCTGCCTCTTGCCATCTCTGATGTCACAGCTGTTTCCTGGATCGAGGAAGTTCAGCACAGGGATCTTGAGTCCAAAGGATGTATTCCACTTCTGGCTCTTCTGTCTTGATAGTAGTGAGATCTCCTCTTTTCACCTATGGGATGACTCATTTAAGCCTAGTAATATGGCAGAATTGACCAATCCCCACATTAGGGTTCTATACACCTTATTTGCACAATTCCAGCCACATAAGGGTGCCATGTACTGTATTCACATTATTAAAAAGCTATCCAATCCCCTTGGTGGGCCACCAGCATCTTACATTTGTATAGTCCCACCCATTCATCTGTTGAGAGTCACAAAGACCATGGCTAGAAGAGCCATATTAAGTAATTCACTGAGCTGTAGAGGGGAAGGAGAGAATGGGGCCCCAGGCTCACCTTAGAATGTCAGAGCTAGAAGGAACCTTAGCATTCATCCAGTCCCTGTTTAACATATGAGGAAACCGAGACGCAGAAAAGTAAAATTTACCCCAGGTCACCCAATCATGAGTGACAGATCAGGGAGCCAAATCCAGATCTCCTGATTTCTATTCCTGTCTTGTGATACGTTTTATTTTAGGAGGTCAGCCTGGGGGAAAAGAGGAGGACAGGATACACTGCCCATCACAGTGACACCTCAGCAAATTGATGCATGAATTTTAAAAATTGTATCTGCAGAGGTTTTAGGGTCAAGTAACAAATGCACCTCTCCCTCTCGTGCTTTTAAAAGTCACTCTGCAGTTCCTCCCACACACACAGGGACTCCTAGCATCTCTCATCTCTCTCAGTGAAACATGGGGGGTAGTCAGAGCTGCCTTCTATGGCTCTGTTGGTGGAGCGGGGAACCTCTTTGAGGAACCAATCCAATTATAGGGAAACTCCATCCCCTTGAGGAGCTGTGATGGAAGCCCCCACCTGGCATTTGATGGGGCCAGACTGTTCAGAGTCCCCTCAGGCCATGGTCTCAGGCCCCAGGATGCTCTGGGTCTGATGGTCTCAGCGAGAAGCACTTAAAACCATTTAGCCAATCTCTCCCTTCTGCTGCGGGTTCCTGGGATCTGAAAGATCGCCTCAGTTTCCCTCTTCAGAAAAATGAGAGTGGTAACAGTGGAAGGGAAATGAGGTCATGTCTGAAGTCCAAGGCCCTCTCTCAAAGAGCATGCAGAAGAGGGTGTGGTATTTCACCTCCAGAGCCAGGAGGCTCACATTCCACCCAGCCTCATCCCCAGCACCCTTACAGTGATGGCTTTAGCAGGCTTTGTGCTCAGATGGAATTGATTTGTGCATTTACCACCTCTCCATGGGGTGATGTTTTTAGGATGAAATGTGAGGTTTGCTAATGGGCATTTTAAGTCTTGGCATGGAGCGTGGTCTGCCATGGGCAGTGGCCAGGCCAGTTGCCTCTGCCCTGCACTCTGCATCTACTATCCAACCCTGGCTTTCCCCATAGGGTCTCTCTGCCTGCGTCCCAGCATTTCCCCATCACCTCAGCACTGCCCACTTGTGCTGGGTGCTGCTATTGAAGGTACCTTGTAGGAGCTGAGATTTCGGAGGGAGAGGAAGGTGGTGCTGGAAATGGGTTAATGTAACCTCCAGCCCAGCTGTTTGGAAGGGTGAATACTGCTGTGAGAGCTGCCTTTGTGGTGGATAAAAATGATGCTGGATCCTGGTCCTCTGGGCTGAAAGAGTCCCATCTGCTTTTTCCATACTCCCTTCCCATGGTGTGGACAGAAGTCCAGGCCAAAGAAAGAAGGCCTCACCAGCTCTGAAGGAATCTCAGGGAACCCTCCATTCTTCTCTCACCCTTGCCCCTCACAGCATCACCTTCATCAGTATCATCTTCATCACCCAGCCAAGGAGCCATCCTGTTCTTTGCTTTCTTTTCCTAACTCCTCTATTGATCAGAGTCTTGGGCAATGTGCTGATTTGATGTGGTTTTCTACAAAAAAATGAAAGACCATTGCCCAAGCATGGCTCTAGTGTAAGACCAGGAGGGGGGAGGTGTCGCAGGCCTGGAGCTGAGGAAGCCTGCGGTTGCATTGCGGTTGAGAGCTCAGGCATGGCTGTGAACAGACCAGGCTTGGGGACCTTCACATGTGTTGAGCATCTACTACATGCCAGACATTGTTTTGGATACTGACATTACAGCACCACTGCCACACCAGTTGTCATCTGGTCGATTCTAACCCTTGGCAACCCCATGTGTGTCAGACTAGAACTGTGCTGCGTAGGGTTTTCAGTGGCTGACTTTTTTAGAAGTAGATCACTAGGGCTTTTTTCCAAGATGCCACCAACCTTTCAGTTAGCAGCCAAGTATGTTAAATGTTTGCACCTCCCAGGGACTCTGATGCTACAGCAGCGAACAAAATAGACCCAGTCCTTCTGTCATGGACTTACAGTTTTGTGGGGGAGGCAGCTTAAACCAAATAATCATAAAAAGAAGTCATTAATTCAAATTAGACAAGTGCTCATAGAAAAAGTAAAGTGTACAGTGGTTTACATGAGAGGGGCTTGACAAGGGAAGGCTTCTCTAAGGAACAAGCCTTCAGCTAGGGCCCTGTGGATGAGCAGGCATTAGCCACAGAGAGGGACAATATGTACAGTGGCCCTGAAATAGGGGCAAGGTCAAGCATCTGAGGAAAGTGAAAGAAGCCCTTTTAACGTGGGTGTGATGTAAAATGAGGCTGGGAAGATGGGCATAGGTACCAGGTAAAGCAAGGTCTTGTAGGTTAGAGTCAGGATTTTGAATTTTACCCCTAAGTCCAATGGAAAAACGGGAAAAGTTTTAAGTAGGTGCAGAAAGGGCAAGGAGGCCACACGTTCTGACCTCCTCTAATCCCACAAGAGGAAGACAGAATCACCATCAATAGCCCAAGGCCTATTCCTGTGAGGCCAGACATGCTGCCTCCCTCCAGCCCTTTCTCCAACCGTTCCTCCCAAAGCACCC
>NW_006921662.1:8697259-8711637 GCF_000298275.1 Orycteropus afer afer
CCTCCCAAAGCACCCACCACCTCTCTCCTGGGTTCGATAATTCACTGCAGTGGCCACACAGAGCTCACAGATTACAGGGTTTATTAGGGAAGCACCAGGCTACAATTCAAGTTCAGAAAAAAATGCTCAGTCTCTCTCCCAGCCTGCTGTCTCTCACAGTCTCTTTCCCAGCAGTGCATGTCCCTCGCTATCTCTCTCAGCAATGCTTGTCTCTTGCGTCTCTTTCCCAGCAGCGGCGCATCCTTCCTCAGCCAGCAGTCAGAGAGAGTTCTGCCTCTTGGAGGCCTCCTTTTGAGCCCGGCAGAATGGCCAAACTAGCCAATCATAGCATCAGAACTCTAAGCACGTGAGAGAGAGTGGGAACCTCCCGGGAACATTGTTTTGTGCCACTCCCAACAGAAATACCTCAGGTGGATATTTAGCAATCAGGAGCTCCTCAGTTGCTCATAGCAAATCCCACTGTGGAGTTTACAAAGACTTATGGGTAGAAAAGCCACACTAAGTAATTTACTACGCTGCAGTAGGGGAGTAATACCAGGTTTGTGGTTTTCAAAAGTCACTCACCCCTCTGTGGGAGGAGTATAATTAGAGGAGGAAACACTGATAGATCTCCTTGGAAGGCACAGGGTGCTATTGGAGCCATCCACGTGCCCTGGCAGTGGCTTGGGGTAGAACGCAGGAAGTTCAGGTGGTGGGAGGTGGGGGGCTGTGAATGGGCTTTGAGAGGTTCCATGGAGGGAACCAAACTGGAAAGGCTGAAGAACTGACTAGGCCACTCCGGGTGAAGTCCTTGGGGGAAGAGACTGTAACTTGTGGACCTGGCTGGCTGTGTCCCCTGAGCCCACAGTGAGATCTCCTGGTGACTTCAGGAACAGAGTTCTGGGCCTCTTTCTACTCCTATGCCTTTTTTTTTTTTTTGCCTTTGTAAACATATGAAACATAAACTTGGTAATAACAATCACAAAATCTTTTAGTCTTCTAGTAAAAATCCCCTTTTGAAAAAGTAAGCTCAACTCAGCTGAAATTAGGGCACATGAGATTTGTACCAGCTGAACTCAGGGAAGGAGAACAGTGAGATATTGTGACGGTGGTGGTGATAGGGGTGATGGGATGGCTTTGGTGGTGGTGGTAGAGGTGATGGCAGTGATGGTGATGGTCTTGCCGATGGTAGTGGTGGCAAGAACAGTCATCCCACCCACAGCCTCAAAGAGAAGGTTAGGAGGAAATCAGGGCACTTTTTGGGCCGCTGCAGTGCTGATCATTTCTGCCCCTAACAGTACCTAGTTAGTTATAAGAGCTGAAGGTGACCTCCAAAGGGCCTACTTTCTTCCTTAAGAAACAGTGTTACTAAGCACAGGGCGGTGCTGGATTCCTGGGGTTACAGCAGAAGTGCAAAGTGGTCCCTGCCCTCAGGGATTTTATCATGTTCCCCAGAATATTTGCTGTTGTGTGTTGTGGAGTGGATTACGACTCATAGCAGCCCTATGGGACAGAGTAGAACTACTCCATAGGGTTTCCCAGGCTGTAATCTTTAAGGGAGCAGATCTCCAGGCCTTTTTTTCTTAGTTGGTGGGTTTGAACCTCTGACCTTTCAGTTAGCAGCCGAGCACTTAACCATCGCACCACTAGGGTTCCTTCTCCAGAATATAACCAGCTGCTAAATCTCAGTGTCCTATCTTAATATGATGGTATTTTTCCTACTCCATACTTTCCTTTTATGGGCTAACCTGAGGAGCTCTAGTATGTTATGGTAAACCTCTTTAAAGCCAACACCTCCCCCCTCACCTTCCTCCTACCCCACCTCATCTATCTCTCTATCTATCTATATATACTTACACATCTATGTGGTGAGGAGGACTCTTTGTGTGGCACAAACAGTTAAACACTCAACTACAGGCTGACAGGTTGGTGGTTCGAATCCATGCAACAGGTACCTCAGAAGACAGGCCTAGCAACGTGCTTCTGAAAGGTCACAGCCTTGAAAACCCTGTGGAGCAGTTTGCTGTGCACACATGGGGTCACCATGAGTCTAGAATCAACTCAACAACAACTTGATGGCAACTAACAACAACATGCAGGCATAGTATAGGATGTGGCAGGCAAGTGAAACTTTGTTGGTCTTAATAGGGAAGAGTGTGAACTCTGAGGCCAACTTGAACAATCATTTTACCTCCCCAGGCCTCAGTTTACTGGATCTCTTCTAAATGGAAGATAATATTTACCCCGCTTTTTCTAGCTCATAGAGCTGTGGGGAGATCCAAATGAGGTAATGAGTGTGAAAACTCCTTGCAGTCTGATGAGTGTTGAATGGGTGTCCCTGGGAGACACGGTCCTTTGGCATGCAGGGGACTAGCAGAGGTCTCTATTTGCAGGCAGGCCCATCTCCCTCTAAGTCTCCCAGCTGTCTGGTCAGCAGACCTAGCCTACAAAGAGGTCCTTATCCGGGAGTTCCCATGGGGAACTGGGCTGCTAGTCATAGTGCTGATGGCAGCCTTTATCTCTGGTGAGTAATCTAAGGCTGTCTTGAGGCAAAACTCTTAAAAGAGAAGCTTTCCCAATTTTCCACAGGGAACAGGCCCAGCTTACTGCAAAAATGGGGGAGACACAAGACTGTCTTTGCCCTCACTCTCTTTCCCACCCCTAATCAGTAAGCGATCCTCTCTCTTAAGCCTGCCAATGTCTTCCTGCCCTTCCTTCTTTCCTTCCCTGTTTTCTCTAGGGACAAAACCTAGAACTCATTCACACTGAGGTTGTAACCAACTGACAGGAGCCTAAAGCAAGTATATTTAAAACTTTTTTTTTCCTTTTATCTTGACTTCCAATTAGATATGTATTTCCCATGACATCCAGTACACACACACTAAGTCAAAATTTCCATGAAACAGTACTTACTATGTGCAGTGTAGTTGATTTTCTCTTTTCTTGAATATGGTCTATTCTTTTATTAATTTGCTGGTTGCAATCTACTAATTGATTTCATGATCCACAAATGGGTTTGTAGCCTGCAATTTCAAAAGTCCTGGCTTATAGGGTCCTTCTTTCCAAGCACAGAAGGTCCCTCGGAACTGATTGTAAGGACAATCTACTAAGACTTTGAGTAACAGAGCATTTTCTTTGTGCCAGGCACTATTCTAGTTTAATAAAACCTATAACCCATTGCTGTTAAGTCAATTCTGACTCAGAGCAACCCCACAGAACAGAGTAGAGCTGCTCCATAGGGCTTCCTAGACTATAATGTTTACAGAAAAAAAACCTGCCACATCTTTCCCCTGCAGAGTGGCTGGTAGATTTGAACCACTGATCTTTTGGGTAGCAGCCAGACGCTTAACCACTGCACCACTAGGGTTCCTTTCTAGTGTGTAACTTGGTTAATCCTAATAACAACCAGTCTGTGGGGTAGATGTCAGTACTGTTAACATCATTCACATTTATGGGCCAGGAAACTGAGATATAGAGAAGCTAAATCACTTGCCTAAGATCATATTTTAAGTAAATGATATAAGTCCAAACACCATATACTTAACAATTGGGGTGTGCTGACTGCCAGGATAGCACAGAAACAAGGCAGTTCTACAAAGGGACAGTTCCAAACCTTTCAACTCATAGCAATCCTATGGGACAGAGTAGAACTGCCCTGTGGGTTTTCTAAGACTATAATGTTTATGGAAGCAGACTGCCATGTTTTTCTCCCATGGAGCAGCTATGAGTTTGAACTGCTGACCTTTTGGTTAGCAGACAAGTGCTTTAACCACTGTGTCACCAGGGCTCCTTAAGGGGACAGTGGTGACACTTTAAGGAAACCCATAGCCCCTGTCCCTGCAGTCACACTGGATCCAGGAGCTTCTGGAAGGCAGACCTGGTTTGCTTGCTGTAAAGAACCTTGAAAACAGGCTGGGTTCTGGGGAACCACAGCCCAAGACCCACCCAAGCCATCTGCCCAATGACTGCAGACAGATTAATGGAGATGCCAGTGGAGAAGATGAAAGCCTTTCTGGGGTACCTGTAAGCCCCATATGCAGAACTTCGCCCCCTGGACAACTGGCAAGTGGGACCTTCCTGCATGGTAAGAAAAGCCTGACACTGGTCTTTAAAAAAATACTGTTAATTTTAAACATAGCACTTTCACAGGCTAAAAAAAAACAAAAAACAGGAAAAAAACCAAACACTCTCACTGTTTTTTAATGAATTTATTGTTTGACTTTGTGAGAATGCAGCAAAAGTTTTAAAATTTTATTTCAGAGAACAGTAAGAGGGTGCTCCACATTTGATTGATAGCTTTTAAGACTTGAGACCAAGGTTTCCTGCCCGTGGACAGGCGGGCCCTACAGATGGGCTGTGGCATATAAGAGCAAAATGAGAGCACATTTGTAAGAGATGGGCGTGGGAGGCACACACTTACCAGATTTCTTTTCTGTTCCCTTCTTTTGGCATAGTAGCTGGTGAGTGATAGAATAGGAGGGAAGGGAGCAAGGAGGATGAAGAGATAGCAAAGGGGTTGAAGAATGAGACTAATTACCCAAAGAATGAATTATTAGCCCCCCAAAAGTGAGGATTGACCTCACTTCCCCAGTTCTCCTCCTCTTAACAACAGCAGGTCCAGCCCCCTGGTGACTCCCACACCTTGACTCCTGAACCCTCCGTTTCCTCAGTCAAGTCCAAAGCCAAAATTCAAAGCAAGGAAGCAGGCCCTGCCCCTAGGAGAGCCTCCAGTCTGATGTGGAGAGAGGCACAGAGTACTAGACCCAGAGCGTTAACAAGGGAAGGCAGAGATGCATGCTAGACAGTTAGAATGGGCAAAGCCATCGACACACAGTAAGGGGCAGAGCCTTTGAGTATCAGCCCTGGTTAGAACCTAGATGTGGGACTATTCACCAAGAGTTGTATGAAACTGTGTAAACTGATTCTGTGAATACCCAGAGAATGTTGAGGAGCAGAATTACTGAAGTGAGGTGAAGTTAGGGAGGATACTTAGAAGAGGTCACATTTTAGGGAAGCGGCCGCTATGGAGCAGGTCACAGAGCCTGGTCAGTGCCTGGGAGGGAGAATTGAGAAATAGGGGAGAGCCTGACATTTCTCAGTCCTGTTGGGCTGAGCTGACCGCTGCTCTGAGGCCCCTCTCAGGCCTGGCAGGTGACCAACCCAAACCCCTAGGTGCCCTGTGGCAAGCCCAGGCCTCAATTTTCCCTTTATTTGATTTCCTTTGAACCTTGCTTGAGGAGCTAAGGTATAAGGGCCCTCCTTAGCAGCAGAAGCAGGGCCAAGTTAAGTCGTCATGGAAACCCTCTGGCTGATAGGGACTTGAGTTGCCATGGAAACTTGTCTAAAACCAAAACGTATTTTGGGGGAGGGGTTGCAGCAGTCAGAGGAAGGGTGGTGGGGACCATCTGCAGCAGTGTGTCACTACCCACCATTCTGTTCTGTTTCCCTCTCTACTTCTCCTTTGAATGGGTGGGAGGCTTCTCTAGTACCCAGCCCAGGGCTTCTGGGAAATTGACCCTGAGAGGACCAAGAAGACTGACAGAAGTGTCTTTGGCCTCTATGGCAAAACATTTCTTCCTTTTCCCTGGTAGATCTCTGACAATATTGTGCAGTACCAAAACTGCTTTTTGACAGAACCATGAAAGTAGCAAAGTTGATGTCCCACTGCTGTCTCTGAGCTGCTCCTCCCATGCTTACAATATCCTTTCAACAGGGCCTTTCCTGTCATAAGGCTAAAGCCAGCCAGCCAGCCTCTCACAACCTCAGCTTCCTCTTCACCACAGTGGAGAGATAAAAGTCCCTACTTCATAGGATGTTGGGAGAACTACATAATGCACTAAATCCTTTAGCACAGTGTCTGCTCAAAGAAGAGAAAAAAAAAGGCAGTGGCTATTGAGATAGTTCTGACTCATGGCGACCCCATGTGTGTGTCAGAGTAGAACTGTGCTCTGTAGATTTTTCAGAAGTATATCACCAGGCCTTTCTTCTGAGATGCCTCAGGATGGACTTGAATCTCCAACGTTTTCTAGCAGCTGAGCGCATTAACCGTTTGTACCACCCAGGGACTCCCTGCTCAATGGAACTACTCCATACTGTGGCTGTTTACCACTGGCCCTAGGAGATGGCCTCAGGCCTAAGGCAGTCACCTGCTACACCCAAGGCTGGTGGTTCAAGCCCACCAGCCTCTCCCCACCAGGTAGCCGGCCATCTCTTCGGAAGGAAGGTTGGGCAATCTACTTCCGTAGTGATACCGCCTCGGAAACCCAAGGATGGGTCGCTATGAGTTGGATCCGACTCGATGGCACATAACAACAACAACATTTACCATTAACCTATAATGAAGAATGAGTAAGTCACTTGGTAAGGTATTTGTATTCTACTTGTTTCAGAGAAATTTGCATGTTTAAATATCATTCTCTTTCCTCCAATTACCTTCCCTCAAGATGGGACAAAGGAATAGAATATGACGTACCTTTGGCAGCTGAGTGGGATCCCAGCAGTCCTGCCGGATTCCATTTCTCTGAACTCATGTTGTGCCCTCCACCCCAAGCCTAGCCTCTTTAGCCTGTGGTTCTGATTGTGACAATGAAGCTTTGCCTATCTGGAACCATTTACTGAAGCTAGAGGTGCCTCAAGAGGGGAGAAAAATGGTATGTGTTTCACTGGCCCAGTGGCCTTGCCTGGAAGTCATCATTCAGGATTAGAATGATTTATTTCCAAGTCACTGTCCTGGGCTCAGTGTTGCCTGCACCAAAGAAAGATAATTCCAGTCCCTTTTTCTGAGATGGGGCTGCAGTGGCCTGTGGGGAGGTCAGGAAGCTGCACTCTGAGAGCATCCCAGCAGCCACTCCTTCCCTCTTCCACTTAAGAGGAAACTTTAGCCTGGGAAAGTTTGACTCCCTCCTGAAAGCTGCACTTACTTAAGCCAGGCAGGGCTCGGGTTTCAGGGCTCAGGGACTCTCTCTCTCTCTCTCTTTCTCCTTCGCAAGACTTAAATGCAGCTGTCCAGAAGTGCTGAGGAGGCCATGAAGCCAGGCTTCCTGGGCACAGGCCCAGCTCTGTCCCTTCTCCTCATTTGGGGACCTCCAGGAGTTGTGTGTAGGAGGGAGAAATGGGGAGCCTCCAGGAGGCAAAGCAAGCCACATATGAAGAATATGCCCTGGGAGAGCTGAATGGCAAGGAAATGGTTCATCTGAGTGGCCAAGGCCACTGTGCCTAGGGGTAGTCCCATTGTTCTCCCCTCACCCCCTTACTAGTTCTGGGAAAAGGTAAGCACAGTCAGGGGCTCCAGCCCAACCCCTTTCTGGTCTTTATGAACCTTCTCTATTCCTCTCCTGCCAAAGGAATGTACCAAATAATTACATACCAAATATACCAAAATAAAAAAACAAAAAAACAAAAAACAAAACCTCACTGCCGTCAAGTCGATCCCGAATCATAGTGACCATCTGAGGTGGTATCACTACAGAAGTAGATTACCCAGTCTTCCTTCCAAGGAGTGACTGGTGGGTTTGAACCGCCAGCCTCCTGGTTAGCAGTCAAATGCCTTGGGCACTACGCCCTACCAGAGGTCCTACCAAAATAATTAGGCAGTTAATAATCATGCCATATATTGTGTGTCTGGCATTCAACACTTTGTAAACTTTGGCATCTGTGTGTAATAGGTATGAATGTCCACCCATAAATATGGCATTCAGTATACAGCTCATTTATTGATTGTCTTTAAACCAACTTAACTCCAAACCTGAGCACCTGCACACTGGAGTGGTGGAACATTTCACGTCAGAATTATTTGGGGCCTTTCTCCAAACCCGCAGGCTTGCACCAAGAGTGATAAGGCATAGGGTGGGGCTTGGAAGACAGAGAAGAACGACCACTCTGTTGTGAACCCCACCCACCCAATGCCATCAAGTTGATTCTGACTCATTATGTAGGACAGTGTAGAACTGCCCAATAGAATTTCCAAGGCTGTAAATCATGATGGAAGCAGACTGCCTCGTCTTGCTCCCACAGAGCAGCTGGTGGGTTTGAACCACCACCTTTTAGTTAGCAGTCAGATGCTTTAATCACTGCACCACCAGAGCTCCTTGTGAGCCCCCCCAGTGGTCCTCAAAGGCCACTGGCTCTCTGTCCTGTGCCACTGTGAGACATGGAAACGTTTGCCAAAGCTGGGACCCTGTGCCCAATGTCCCACCTCCCTCTTTGCCTCCCTGTGTCCTTCTCCAGGATGTGGGAATGCATCTCACCGCTTGTTCCTGAGACTTAGAGGCCTCTTTTGTCTTTAGTTCAGGACAGTCTTGCCTATGCCCTGCTTCTCAAAAGGGGTCTCTTCCTTTCCCCTAAAATCACCTGCTTAATTGCCTGAAGATTTGTCTGGTTCTGCTTCCTACCTTAACCCAATGTCTGTCCTTGAAGTTAGGTGTTTCAAAGCCTGGTGATCTGCTCAAAATGGGAGCTGGGGTGTGGAATACAGAGAGAGACACAACAAATTAAATATCTCAGAAATGCATCCTGCCACATATGATCTCACCATTCTCACACCATCCCTATAAAGTAGGTAGGGCAAGTATTAATATCCCCATTAGACAGATGAGGGAGCTGCACTATAATCTATCTGAGTTTGGGCAATGAGTTCGTGGCCACACCAGGACGTGTATCCAGGCCTCTTGCTTTCCAGGCTAGATTGCTGCTGCCAAAACAGGCCTTCATGAGCTCCTCTCTACAAAGCCCTCCAACTAAAGATGAAAAGGCTGATGTGTTTTGAGTGCTTACTGTGCAGTGTGCAAGACACGGTATGAAGCACTTTACATGTGATAGTTCAGTCTTCACTGCAACTCTTTGAGGTTAGTTCTCTTTCCCGCATTTCACAGATGAGACACAGAGAAGGGAAGCCCTCTGCTGGAGGTCACAGAGTTGGTCATTGGTGCAGCAGGATTGTATATAGTGTGTTATAGCGACCCCTCCTTGAGTTTCCGAAGGGTATCTCTACGGAAGGAGATTGCCCAATCTTCCTCCCAAGGAGTGGCTGGTGGGTTTGAACTGCCAGCTTTTGTTAGCAGTCAACATAGTTGTTGTTGTTATGTGCCATCAAGTTGGCCCTGACTCATAGAGACCTCTCCTTGGGTTTCCAAGGCAGTATCACTACGGAAGTAGATTGCCCAACCTTTCTTCTTAGAAGTGGCTAGTGGGTTTGAACCGCCAGCCTTCTGGTTAGCAGTCAAGTGTCTCAGGCACTATGCTACCAGAGCTCCCCTGGTGCATAGTAGTAGTAACTATTATGGTTTGAAAGGAGTCAGGATGTGGGTCCTGAGGGGAAGTATGTTGTTGTTGTTGTTTGCCGCCGAGTCGCCCCGGTGAGGGGAAGTATAGGTGAGTCCTATACTCTTAAGTCCTCTGCAACAGTGGGTTCTCCTAATGACTCAGCAATCTTTAAGCCCAAAGAAACCCAGTGAGAAGGAGTGACTGGGTCAGTAATTTTATTTAGCTTTCTGATTCCACCCAACCTCCAACAAAAGGGAAAGCATTCTGAAGTCCCTGGTTCCAATCATCCATGTGAATTCACAGCTTCTTATTACTCACTCACCACCACACCAAATCTCATCAGAAGCTCAAGCACAAGGACACATGTCCTTCCCTGTCTACCTCCCCCTCCTAACCTAAACTCCACAGTGTCAGCTCTGACTAAAAAGCTTGAAGAAGGAGGATCTTGCCAAGACAGTCTGTGAGAGACCCAGGGGGGTGGAGAGGTTTGGCAGCCCCTCCCCTCCATCTGCTTCCAGCTGAGACACAGGATGCTGGGGAGGGGGAGGCACCTGTAGAAACAAAGGTCAGGGCAGCCCAGAGGGAAGGAGGTGATTGGCTTGCTGAGAGCCTGGGGGCAGAGGGCTAGGTACTAGGGGAGGACTGCAGTGAGCCAAATTATGCAAATGAAGCCCCTTGGTGTACACTCCCTCCCCTGCCCTCCATCTGCAGCAGGGGAGCCTACAGGCAGAAATAGACCCCTGCTGAGGCAGAGGGAGGCCAGCTGGGCCCTTGCAGCACCCTTCTTGTCATAAAGCCTGGTAGAGGCTTCATTCACCACAGCTCATTTCCCAAAGGGCCTGGAGGTGCTTGGAGAACGGAAACCCTAGTTCTTTCATTACCTTGCATCTGGGAAAGTGAGGTGTTCCTATGCAGATGAGCATTCAAGGTCTTCTACCCCAGAAAGGGAAAGGAAACCCAGGGTCCCGATTTCTCCACCCTAAACTCAGACCCCCACCCCAGAGATCCATAGACTCCTCCAGGCATCCATAGACTCCTTTCTTCCCCTCAGGAACCACATCCTGACTCCTTTCACACCATAATAGTTACTACTACTATGCACCAGAGTAGTCCTAAGGCATTTGACTGCTAATCAGAAGGCTGGCAGTTCAAACCCACCAGCCACTCCTCGGAAGGAAGATTGGGCAATCTCCTTCTGTAGAGATACCCCCTCAGAAACCCAAGGAGAGGTCACTATGAGTTGGAACCTACTCGACGGCAGTGAGTTTGATTTGTTTTTTTGGTTATGCACCAGATACTCTAGACGCTTTGTTGTTGTTATTATTTGCCATCCAGTCGGACCCGACCATAGCGACCCCCCCTTGGGTTTCCGAAGCAGTATCACTATGGCAGTAGATTGCTCGACCTTTCTTCCAAGGAGCAGCTGGGGGGTTTGAACTGCCAGACTTCTGGTTAGCAGTCAAGTGCCTTAGGCACTATGCTACCAGAGCTCCTTCTAAACGCTTCACATATACTAAATCCTAATGATTGAAGAAAGGCCTGGTAATCTGCTTCCTCAAAGATTATAGGGAAGAAAACCCCATTAAGCAGTTTTGCTCTGTCACAATAGAGTTACTATGAATCAGAGATGACTTGATGGCAATGGATTTTTTTGTTATGTTGTTGTTGTTATGTGCCATTGAGTCAGACCTGACATAGCAACCCCTCCTTGGGTTTCCGAGGCAGTATCACTACGGAAGTAGATTGCCCCTTCTTCCTTCCGAGAAGGGCTAGTGGGTTTGAACCACCAGCCTTCTGTTTTTTTGTTATAGTGTTCCTAAAATAATAACAAGAGCCCTCATGGCACAGTGGTTAAGCTCTAGGCTGTTAACTGAAGGGTTGGCAGTTTGGAGCCACAAGCCACTCCACAGGAGAAAGTTGTGGCAGTCTGCTTCCATAAAGATTACAGCCTTGGAAAACCCTGTGGGGCAGTTCTGCTCTGTCCTATAGGATCACTATGAATCAGAATAGACTTAGTGGCAACAGGTAAAAGTTAATACCTCATGATAACCCTACAGAGTTGAAATTATTTTGTACCCCCTATAGCAGTGAGGAGACAGAGAGGTTGAATAACTTGCTTAAAGTCACACAGCTAGTTAGTAGTAGGAAAGGGTTAGTTAGAACAAGTGTCTGGTTCTTGACCACACCACTCTGTACCCTCTTGGAGAGGCTTTGCTTTGGAGTGGTGCAAAGAGGGAGCTCTGGTAGCATAGTACCTAAGGCACTTGATTGCTAACCAGAAGGTTGGCGATTCAAACCCACCAGCCACTCCTCAGAAGGAAGGTTGGATAATCTACTTCCATAGTGATGTTGTTGTTGTTATGTGCCGTAGAGTTGGACCCAACTCATAGTGACCCTTCCTCGGTTTCTGAGGCAGTATCACTACAGAAGTAAGAATGCCCCCATCTTCCTTCCAAGGAGTGGCTGGTGGGTTTGAACCGCCAGCTTTCTTATTAGCAATCAAGTGCCTTAGGCACTATGCTACCAGAGCTCCCTCCGTTGTGATACTGCCTTGGAAACCCTGCCTCGGAAACCCAAGGAGGGGTGCTGTGAGTTGGAGACGACTCGAAGGCACAGAATAACAGCAAAGAGGGAGGTGGCACATTGGGCACAAGTTCTCCATCATTATGTAGATAAATTATAAATTACCTACATAAATTATTTGGAATTCTTCTGTATAGGAGGTTTGTCTGTTTTCCTTCATTGATTTATTCAGTCATTTATTTATATCAGTATGTGCTCAGGGATGTTTATTTTATACTTTGGGTTATAAAAAAGTCCCAAACCAAACCTGTTTGCCATCGAGTTGATTCCGACTCAGGATGGCCCCATATGTTACAGAGTAGATCTGAGCTCCATAATCTTTATGGAAGCAGATTGCCAGGCCTCTCTTTTTCAGCCCTGAGGGGGTTTGAACCGGCAACCTTTTGATTGGTAGCTGAGAGCAGCAATACTATGTTCTTGTTTGTTGTTGTTTTTATTGCTCACAATAAATTCATTTTATTATAAATTCCGTGCTCTTCATTCAGTAGGAGTTTAGAGGGTAGTACTCTGGACTTAGTCTTTCGGTATAGAGGAGGGGAGAGAAGTGTGGGGAGAGCTCCTCTGTACACCAGCCAGGCTGTCTCCTCAGCTGCAATGCCCCGACATCACCATTTTCCCACCAACTCCCATTCAGTTCCCCTTTTGGTACCTCAACCCCAGCTTCTGATTCAGTCCCTCAACAAATCTTGTTGCTTCCACCTCTGAAATACTAGGTCTTGTTTCTCCAGCTATCCTCCTCACTTCCATCACGAAATGGGGAGCCCTGATGGCACAGTGGTTAAGTGTTTAGCTTCTAAATGGAAGGTCGGCAGTTTGAACCCACTAGCCACTCTTTGGGAGAAAGATGTGACGGTCACTGCCCTAAAGATTACAGCCTTAGAAACCCTATGGGCAGTTCTTTTCTGTCATGTAGGGTCACTGTGAGTCAGAATCACCTCAATGGCAATGCCCCCCCCCCATGAGAAAACTTCTTCTATCTATTTCATCCCCACATTCTGCTCTGGGAGTGCCTTCCTCATGAGCAGCTGGGATTGTGTCACTCCATTCCCAGGTGAGTGGCCTTCAATGGCACAATAGCATCCTGATTTCTTATCCCAGCATTCAAGGCCTTCACAGTTGCCCCTTACTACATTTCCAGCTTCCTCTTTCTCCTCCCTACACAAACCATCTGGCAACATTTCCCTGAGGGAATTCTGTGAAACTTGTTAATTGGCATTACTTAAAAGTAAAAGGCCCTGTGGTCAAATAAATCTAGAAACTCTGGGTTAGAAAGGGATAAACAACTCTATTAGGACTTCTCTGAACCTTGATGTACTAATGGGCTTTTCCTCAGGAAAGGATTAAATGTATACAGAATTTCCCCAGAGTGTTTGTCCATGGGATTCTTTTTTGGGGCAGAATTTTTGGTAGGCCCAGTGGTCCATGGAACCATGTGGAAAACACTGCCCAGTATTTAGGCAAACTGAGCTCCCTGTTCCCAGAGTCTGCCCTGAATTTTCTGACCTCTGTATCTTGTATCCCCTGCCTGGAATCATCTACTTCCTCCATCTGACCTACAAAAATCTGGCCCATTCTTTAAGGATACTTTTCTTGATTGCTTCTCTCCCCCAGCCATGAACTTGTTCTGAAGTTCTTCTTATTAAAAAAAAAAAAAAAAAAAAAATACACAAACAAATCAATAATATTTTATTGTACTTTGATAAGGTACTCTGGTGGCCCAGTAGTTAAAGCAGAAGGTCAGTGGTTGGACCCACCAGCTGCTCCATAGGAGAAAGATGAGGCAGTCTGCTTCCATAAGGATTTATAGCCTTGGAAACCCTGTGGGACAGTTCTACCCTGTCCTCTGCCCTATAGGGTCTCTTATCAATCAGAATTGACTTGATGGCAATGGGTGTGTTTTTGGTGAAAATTTACACAGTAAATTAGATTCCTATTTGACAATTTCTGTACAAATTGTTCAGTGATGTTAGTGACGTTTGCAACATTCTCTTTAACTGTGTTCTGGTCATTCTGATTCTAGTACACTAGCTTCCATGCCCCCATATCTTTTCATTTTTTGCTTTGGAGTAAATAGACCTTCTGGTATAGCACTGTTTTCATGAGTAATGCCCTCTTTTGTGTGCTGCTCTGCTGTTTCACTAAAAGGTGATCTAAGGGTGTAGCTTCAGTTCAAGGTTTAAAGAAATAGTCTTGGGGAGTTTTCTCATCTCAACTGGTCCAGTATCAGATTCTTTTAAAAAAAAAATTTCCGTTCTTTCACAGCTGTTGTTGAGAATATAGACAGGAAAATATATACCAATTCAGCCATTTCTACATGTTAATTCAGTGACATTGATTCCATTCTTTGAGCTGTGCAACCATTCTCACCCTCCTTTACTAAGTTATTCCTTCTCTATTAACATAAACTCACTGCCCTCTATGGTTCCTGTCTAATATTTTGAGTTACTGTTGTCTCTTTGATCCCATATAGATAGTTCTTAAAAGACCATAATGCTCAGGGTAGACAGTTTTATGAGTTAAGCTAAACTATTGTTTGGGTTTTTTTTTTTTTTTTT